>NC_056743.1:1813479925-1813594925 GCF_019279795.1 Protopterus annectens
CCACACACCCCCTAACTATATATATATATATATATATATATATATATATATATATATATATAGATATATATATAGATATATATATATAGATATATATACCAACTCCAGTTATATACATTGGGAAGGGACAAATATATATATATGCCTTGAATACTGTATATATATATCAAATGTAGACCCATATATATATATATATATATATATATATATATATATATATATATATATATATAAATATATTCACCCCAGGAGCTGAGCTGAAGAAACGAAAAAATATCAAAGTGATACGAGCTGGCCGTCCTCTATTGAGCTCTAATATCCACTGAAAAACCAAACTGGATCCACGGTAATGTTCAAACTTTGAAAGAACACAAACCATTCGGTTCAGGACTAAAAAGTTTAAAAGTTTAATGAAGTGAGTGCTTTCGCGGGCACTACACCCGCTTGAATTGCTTTTAACTAGTTTTCAAAATGTTTTGTTTGTCTGATGAAGCGGGTGTAGTGCCCGCGAAAGCGCTCACTTCATTAAACTTTTAAACTTTTTAGTCCTGAACCGAATGGTTTGTGTTCTTTCAAAGTTTGAACATTACCGTGGATCCAGTTTGGTTTTTCAGTGGATATTAGAGCTCAATAGAGGACGGCCAGCTCGTATCACTTTGATATTTTTTTCGTTTCTTCAGCTCAGCTCCTGGGGTGAATATATTCTTACTCTCTTTAAGTTTACGGCAGGGTGGTTTATACGTATATATATAAATATATATATATTCACAATTCCACAGCCTGTAGCCAAACTGCCAATTACAATTTTGTTGATCTAAGCTTCAATACTAGAGCTAGGCAGACTGCATCACTGAGGGCAGGAGATTTTGTGGCTTCTAATATTATTTGCCAATAAAGTTCTCTATACTCTAATCTAGTCTCCCATTGCCCTCCTCTCAGTTCTTTTGGTATTACTTCCAACACAAAAAATTGGAAAGTAGTTGCATGACAAGTCATGTAGTGCCTTTATAATGTATTATTTTCATTCTTATTCTTAATATTGTATGTGTGTTCATATATTCTCATTTTTAATTTTCTCTCTGTCTTCCCAATATAGAATGAAGTGCATTCACTGCACGTTGCTAGGTACACTACCTCACAGGTATTACAGTTGGAAAACCCTGTACTACTTATAGTCCTGTTCCTACTTTCTAAATGTACACTGTTACCTGTCCTAACAAGGGGGCACTGTGGGCAACCCCACATGTAAATGTTCCTTTCTTTCTAGTTTGTGTCACAGTATTTCCATTGCTATTTTTCAACATATTCTTAATGCTGACATCTTTCCTACATATAAATTTCAAGGGTTTGCTAAATATGCCTTCAAGGTCTGAAATTTCCTTAAATTTATTCCATTCACTCTCTATGATATGTCTAATGACCCCTGCATCTTCCGTGTAGTCCATAATATAGGCTTCCTCAAAATTATTGCTGCTGGGATCTGAACACTTTTCCTCTCCATCATCCATAATTTCGGGGAGGTGAGCTTCTTTCCCTAGTATGGATGCAAACCTGGTTTTCCTACCTTCAACCACTTCCTGCTTAATTTCATTTAATAAGTTGTCAGGATAGCCTCTTTCTCTGAACATGCTAGTTAATAGAGCACATTCATCTGTAAAATCTGCTTCCTTCAAGGTCATACAAATAATCCTTACAAATTGCCCTTTCAACAGACTCCTCTTCTGGTGAAAGGGATGACCACTAGTGAAGTAAAGATAGGAATTCCTATATACTTTTGATGTGAAACTACCATGGTTCTTGCTAATGGTTATGTCTAGATAATGTATGTGGTTATAGCTTATATTGTATGTAAATATTAGGAAAGAGGTTGTACCCACTAGGTACTCCAAAAACTCTAAAACATTTTTCCTCAGTATCTTTCCAAAAGAGGCAAATGTTATCCAGGTATCGTTTATATAGGGACCGGCACTCAGTGTAGTTAGTGTTGAATACATATTTTTTCTCTCACCAAGAAAGAATAATATTGGCATAGGTGGGGGCGCACCTTGCCCTCATTGCTACGCCCTTTAACTGCTGATAAAACTGCCCTTCGTACAACATGTAGTTATTTTTTAAAACTACATCCATAAGTGTAAGACTGACTTTAAAATCATTCACATCAAGTTTCCCATAGTCCACCAAAGCCTCCTCAAACCATTGCATACCTTCCTCATGTGGTATAGAGATGAAAAGGTCAATAACGTCTATAGTTATGAAAAGAATACCTTCATCAAATAAATTCTGTTTGACATTTCTCAACATGTCTCATGAATCTTTTAACACAGCACTTCCTCTGTTTGATAGGTCCTTCAATTTTGTGTCCAGAAATTTGGCAAAGGGGCAGTAATAGAACCTTCTGATGAGACAATAGGTCTCAATGGGGGGGGGTCCAAAGGTTCCTTGTGAACCTTTGGAATCCCAAATATGGAAGGGACTCTCGGCTTATTGTTCTGCAAATATCTAAACATTTCTATACTAATGGTCCCCACTAGCAACAAATCATTTAAAATTAATGAAATTTTCCTGTTGGCAATATTCACTTCATTAAATGAAGTCCTGATGTATTTATTTTCGTCATTCAATATGTCCTTTATTTTGGATTCATATAAAATGCTGTCCATTATTACTGTCTTTGTTATTGTGACTATATATACATATATATATATATACATATATATATATACATATATATATATATATATATATATATATATATATATATATCTGGATCTACCTGACAACACCGACGCACTACAACACTGACAACGAAATCACCGACACCACATAACCGAATGTTCACAAACACGAAACCTCACATGCCCGACACACCACAATCCCAACAATCAACAAACAAAACAAATCCCCTGTCCAAAAAGCACACACACAGCACAAGCACACCAAAATCCTTACAAACCCACACTAAACCTTACATACACAACTATCTACAACCTTAACCCAAACCCTAACCCTACGGTCCGTCACTATCGCACACTCACCTAACCCGCGCCCTAACCCTAACTCACTTAACCCGCCCCTAACCCTAAAGACTGTGACTATCGCACACTCACCTAACCCGTGCCCTAACCCTAACTCACTTAACCCACCCCTAACCCTAAAGACTGTCACTATCGCACACTCACCTAACTCGCGCCCTAACTCACTTAACCCGCTCCTAACCCTAAAGACTGTCGCTATCGCACACTCACCTGAACCACGCCCTAACTCACTTAACCCACCCCTATCCCTAGAGTCCGTCAATATTGCACACTTAACCTTACTCGCACCCTAACCCTAACGTCCGTCACTACCGCATACTTACACAGCCTTTTCACATGTTGGTGTTCTCAGCGTCGGGGTTTTCATCCGTCGGTCATCCCAGTTTTCGATCTTCTGATGTCGGTCTTCTCATCGTCGGCGTTATCAGCTTTCGGCGTTGTCAGGTAGACCTATATATATATATATATATATATATATATATATATATATATATATATATATATATATATATATATATATGCATTTTATGTATGTATTTTAAATTATTGTCTTAAGTTATGAGGTTTAACTTATGTTTTTAGTAATTGGGTACAACAATAGTTCGGTTTGCATAAACTAAGTACATTTTATATATATTTCATATGTATTTTAAACACAGTTTTAAACATGTTCTGAAGACATTCATATTACGTTTAACAAAACTGAGGAGTATACCTTTAAATAACAAGATTAGTTTTAATTAATTTATTAAAAAGAAAGTGGGATTGGTTGATTTTAATTGAATTTTGTATGTAAGGTCATGACAAATGAGGGGTTTTGCATACATCTGATGAAGTTCAAATGTGGACGAAAACACGGTGAATAAGTCAAGGTATTTATGTGTGGATTACAATTCATGTGGAGATCATTTTTTGGACTGCCTTTACTGTGGATTAATAAAGAATTTGGCTTACACTTTTGCTCTATCTTTGGAGGTTGCCCTTACAAGTGCTTTGTTCTTATTAAGTTATGACACAAACAACCGTAACGGGTGCCTGAATGGCATCCCCAGGTGGTTATGACAGATGAGCTCAAATCTACCTAGGGAGGTTTGATTGTCAACAGAAGCAAGAGCAGGACAAAAAGCATAAAAAAAAAGGCACCATCTTATTAGAAGTGATGTCAGCCTTATATGCAGCATAATGCTCAATCAGGTCAAACCTGTCACTCTACAGACACAGACAGCAATGAATTGCCAACCTGTGGCCTTCACATTATGGAGACAAAGGTCATGGTCAAACTAAGACTTGTGTTTCATAGTAGAAACAGGGTGAACACAACTTAAGGTTAAAAGAGGAAGTGCTCAGGAGAAAGACCAGTTATGGTCAGCGATCATGGCATAAACTAGCACCATCCTTAGGAAGAAACTGAATGAGCATAGAAAAGAAAAGAAAACATCAAGAGTAATATGAGGAGCAGAAGGAGTCACCTTCAGTTTAAAACCAAAGGAGGGGACTATAGTGCAGGATATCTTGGTCAAAGCAGACAAGGAAGTGATCAAATCAAGAGACAAACTCCACCATTAAGTCTAGTGACTTCAATTCGAGTCTATGTTAAATGTTCGAATATCCAAAATGTCGAACATCACACGGTCGAGACCAAATGTTCGACATTTGGATGTTCAAACATAAAAAAAAAAAAAGAAAGAAAACGCAGGAAAAAAAAAACTAACACCCCCCCTGCACCCCCCACACCCCCCTACTTAAGTATACTTCTGTGCAGAAAAGGGAAATTCTCACTATCTGCACCGTACGGTGCCATTGAAAGTCTAATCTTTGAGCACTCAAAATTTCGAACGTTTGGTCTCGACCATGTAACATTCGAAATTTTGAGCGCTCAAAGATTTGACAGGTTCCCTTCAATTCAATAGAAAGATCAAATCCAGAGAATAACTACACTAAGTTGCAGAAGTAACACCATGAGCAGATCCAAAGCCTTTTATAATGCATTGGAATTTTTAGGCAACAGCTGCCGACTCATTGTCAATCCAGATACTGAAATCACAGAACACAACTAAGTGCTACTGACTCAAAAGTGAGTTTGTAAGGAAGTCAGTGAACTCCTGTAGGAAAGTCATCTAACAACCTCGCGGGCAGCAGACAAGGAGGAGTCTACAATTTGCTCCTGCAAAAAGGACGTGCTCAAAGGAAGTAATTTCTCCAGAGGCATCCTGTGCCAGCCAAAGTCTAGGACAGCCACAGAGAGCAACCTGTCCCTCTTAGAGAACTGTATCTCAAATGTTTCAGCAGGGATGCCCTGCAACTATTTCCCCATAGCTTCCACTTACTGGCTACGACATTCTCTCCACTCACTGCATTTTTAGGTAATGTCAATCAACTCAGCAGAGCAGTCTAGTAAATACAAAAACATAAAGATGTCAATGCAGTTTTGCTCAGTGCTAAGAGCTTAAATACCAAAATGCCCTCCCTAGAGGCACTTCCTAACTCTGGAAAATGTGGATGTTTATATTATCACTGAAACCTAGTTACAGAACACTGACAGCACTTCGCCCTTGCCTGTTTTTTCTTCTGCCAACCACTCATTTAGTCCAACAAGTGCAGACAGCAATAACACTGGTGATGGCATATGGCACATTTATCTTTTCCTGAGTCACCACTGCCTTTAGACTAATCCATCCGAACAATGACCTCAAACTCCTTCATACTTCATACTAAATCCTGGCCAGCTACAGAACCCCATGCATGACATCTGCAGATCACAAAACTTATCTTAATGAACTAAAAGCTCTCTCCATTACTCAAAACCATCATAAACTGGCCCACCTACACCTTTATAAATAAATATGCTCAATGTTTTTTGACATTATCAGTGCAAATTTCCTTAATCAAATAGGACTCCCCCTCTCTTCAGACACCAACATACTCAATGTGGTCACAGTACAGATCAACAGCCCACAGAGTTGTCTTTAGAGACTTTTCCAAGCCCAACTCCCTGTATAGGATGATGACATGAGATAGGTCTACACTCCCTATACCAAACATCATTGCATATACCCACAGCTTATACTCCCATCTCAGCTATTGCACAGAGGTTCATGTTCCCATTCATCACAAATACAATGCTAACCCTGCTGGAAGAACTAAACTACAAACATATTCTGTAACAAAAGAAAAAAATAACAGCCCTAAAGAACAGAACAAAAGCTCACTATGTTATAACCAACCTCAGAAGACTTAACAAAGAACCCTGAAGTAAATCAAAATCCTACAGACTAATTACAAAATAAAAATTGCGATGTCAGCAAAGGATAATCATAATGCATTCTTTAGTTTTATAAAAAACTCAGAAATAATACCCAGCATTGCACCAAGCTTATTTTAATGGCATCACCAACTCAGACTCTCAGAATGTAGTTAACAATCTTGCAGAAAAAAAACTAAGTTCTTCCTCTCAGTCACTTCCAAATTTCATAGTACAAAATATCCAATCCACACCCTAACAGCTCCAAACAGATACTAAAATGCTCTTCAAGACACAAACACCATCTCTATGTTTCAGATAACATCTTAAGACTGTTTTCTGAGCAATATGAAACACTCCCTAAAAAATATGAAACACTCCCTATCAAATCTCCTCCTTAAACTATTCAACCACAGCCCCTCCCTGCTGAATATGTGGCAGAAGTCTGGATAACAGCTGTAGTAGCTCCCCCCACAAGTCCTTCCACAAACCCTGCCAATCAGAGACCTAGTAGCTAAGGTGATGGAACATATCAATGTAGACATCATAAACAGGGGCATACAGAACTTATGAGCCTCAGATCCTAATCAATTTGACTTTGTAAAAGGTAGATCATGCCAAATAAACCTAGGTGACTTCTGTGAAAGAGTCATAGCACCAATAAATGAGGATAACTTCATGCACACAATTTACTTCAATTTAGCTATGGCTTAAGACATTAAACCCCACTATGGTATCATCAACAAACTAGTCAAGCACAATACAAATCCCAATTTAATTAGCTGAATTCCCAACTGGCTCACTGACAAATACCACTCTATTACACTATTACACTATCCTCCAAGAGACCTGTCACCAGTAGTGCACTTCAGGGCTCTGCTTTGGGACCACTTTTATGTGGCATCTACTAATCTGATGTCAAATCTGACATTAAAATCCTCTTACTGAAGAAGTCTGCAGATGACTGCAAGACTGGTGCAACTGTCAAGTCTCCTAAAGAAAGTTGGATCCTGTAAGAGTGCCAATGTTGAATAAGCTAATAGTGTTAGGATCATAAAAGTGAATGCCAAAGATGAAGGACTGCACAGTTTGGGAAGCAGAAACTCTTATACAGATAGCATGTAAACTGCATCCCTTTGAAAAAGACGTTGCTAAAGACCTGGGCAACTTTTTGGATAAAAATTCAGTTCTGAGCTTCACAGATCCACTGTCATTTGGAAAGTCTTCAGTCTCACCCAAGTAATTACAAAAAGCACTTCTTCTCAGTCCAAGGAGGTCTCATTCTTCTCTGTGCATCCTTTTGCGAGCCCATGCTAGAATGCAATGTGCCCTTCTGTATTAACTGTCCAAATATCTAACCTAACTTGAAAATCCCCAGTAATTCCTCAACAAGCAAATCTCAGATATGGGCTCCCAATGTAACCAATAAGCTCAAAAAGTACTGTCCCTCTTCTCCGCCTCCTACAAAATTCTACATGATGATCTTTGTCTGACCTGCAAAGCTATAAATGACCCAATCCTGCATACCCTACTTTACATCCACAAGGCTGGCAGTGACACAAATACAAGACTGACAGACTTGCATCTATACTGTAACATACATAAGACTGGTTGGGATGATAGATACTTCTCCCAAACAATTCTGCACATCTGGAACAAGCTCCTTCTTTCTGTAATGCAGCACACATCTCTCACTGCCTTCAAATCTAATTTAGACAAAAGGATGGGACCCCACAAATTTTCTCCTGACCTAGCCTCCCATCCCTTATAGGTAAGCAGAATAACTGGTTGTCACCACCAGTTGGAATGCAGTGGCAAATCTTCAAAAGGCTACAAATGTGCTCTACTGCCTAGTAGCAACCTATGAACCTCAGCATTTAAATACCATCTCCAATATTTTTAAACAATTTAACCCTGCAAGCAGATAATACGATCAATTAAAACAATCAACTCTTCATTTAAACAACTGATATTAACGTAATCTAATTTAAATCCCCATTTAATCCCTGTGGAAGCAAAGTCTCATACTTTAACATGTACACAGTCTCTTTTCTAAGAGTTTATCTGGCTTTTATACTATTGTGGTATTTCATTGCAAATAACACAATACACTTAAAATCAGTTGTCACACCTGCATAAAATGAATTTACATGAAGAGCTAGAGAACTTAAAGGTGAAGCACTTTTTACCTCACTTAGATGTTCCTGAACTCCACCTTTTCATTTTCTTACAGTTTTTCCAATATAGCAACAGACAGGAACACATCTATAAGTAAAGGCATATACGGCATTTGATGGGTTACAAGTGAACAATGCTGACAGATAATGGGCTGTATTCAAAGAGAGCACCCTGGACTCAAGGAAACATGGTCTGGCCAAAGGTAGCAGTTTCTGCAATTGTGGGAAATGTGACTCAGGGACATGCTAGCTGCAATGAGAAAAGACCCTATTATTCACAGATTTGCAAGTTTCTGAATAGTATTACCACTAGTTCTCATCAGCACTTTCCTGCCGTAATCACCACTGGGGATCCATGCCTCACACTGGCACAGGCACCCCCCCCCATTCATCATCCCACACACAAGCACACATCACACACATCTAAAGAACACATATGAGTGCATGTGTGGATACGCACATCCGTACACATGCACACACACACAGCCACAGCTCTTACCTGCACCTTAATTTACACAGCATCCCTGTCAGTTATTATTTCCCTGCCGCTCAAAAATCACAGATGATTTCATTCAGCAGATATTATAGATTCATTCTGCTTAGTTATCAGAAAATCAATTGGAATGCTAGACCTGTACTTCAATTATTTATTTATTTTTTATTTTAGTCAGAATAATGTTTCAGATTTCTCCCTGGTGTCATTTAAAATTCTCCAAGACTCTGTCCGGAACTTTTTAGCATGGCCATTTAGAGGTATATCAGCCCCCCCCTACACACACACACACACACACACACACACACACACACACACACACACACACACACACACACACACACACACACCAAATCACACCTCTTACCACAGAAAATCTGGACAAAGCCAAAAATAATTTGGGTGGTGCAGTGGTAGTGTTGTTGCCTCACAGCAAGAGGTTCTCTGGTTTGATTCTTGGCTGGAGTGCCTTCTGTGCAGAGTCTGCATGTTTTCCCTGGGTACTCTGATTTCCTCCCACATTACAAAGACATGCATCTGCAGTGTTTCTCCCCAAGCTTCTGCTGAAAATTGGCTTTATTCCAAGTTGGACTTTCCCAGCAAACAAATGTTAAATAAAAATAATGGGGGGGGACAAAGCCCCCCAAAAAGGGGGACTTTTAAATAGTGTTCTTATAGAGCTAGAAAGTTGTTAGAATAAAAGGTATTGTGTTACTGTGCATTTTCTGAATAATACGAACTCTGAAATTCAAATGCCTGTCACTATTTAGTAAATTCAGTCCTCACTGATTTGCCTCAAAATACAGAAAACAACAAATTTTATGAGGAATGGACTAAAAATATGAGGGAAAAATCTAGACAGTCTGCAAAAATTGGGAGTGTTGAGTGGTATGACACACAGACACACTCCAATCCCTCTCAAATATCCATAATTTTACACAGCACCCATTATTTTGTCTCATACCTGCCTTGTCCCTCATAACTCATAGACTGTTATTGTCAATTAATAATGCCAGACCGTATAGTTTTATACTTTGTATTGTTTGGAAAATTCATCAGACTTCAAAACCTAGTGCTTCATGAAGTCTGCAGTTGGCAAGTTGGCAGAGAGGTCTAAAGCCCTTCTTTGTTAAGGAGCTACTCCCTGTATCAAGCAAACATGGTAAGAAGCTTTTTTTCCATTATATTTTTTAATGACTTATGGTAATTTAAATAATCTCCCTGGTATCTAGTGTTAATGGAAATAACTAAATCTATATTAGAATAACAAGCTGCTTTTTTGTGCTGATGGTACAGTCTGAAGCCTTTTCAGTGGTTGTTCTATTAACATTTTTAAGTGTCTTAGGGTACCAGTATCCTTGGTGTCTAGTGTTCCTTCTCCTATACATCTGTTCTTTACTTTTTAAGTGATGTTAGGGTAATATTTAAATTTCCCTGATGTCTAGAGTCCCCCAGTAATGCAGAAATTGCTCATTCCTGTAAGGGAGTTTGGCATTATCAGAGCCTCCCCACCACAAAAATGTACAAACACACCTGCATGCACACACACACAGACACACACAGACACACACACACACACACACACACACACACACACACACACACACACACACACACAAACACATATACATTCATTCATACATACGCAGACACACACACGCACACACACACACACACACACACACACACACACACACACATACACACACTCACATGAAACCAGTCATTTCTCTGTGTATACTCACAAATGCAGCCACACACTTGCGCGCGCGCACACACACACACACACACACACACACACACACACACACACACACACACACCCTTCACTATTACATGTCTACTAAACACTAAACTCCCTGGCACTTATCTCTAATGCGAAAGTAATGGGTGAATATGACCATTTGATCAAGATAATTACCTTTGTCAGCCAGGTTAACTAATGCCGACATTCCCATGAGACAGAAGATATGGCTAATTAGTATTGACTTCTTCCCTGGAATAGCTCATTAGCACGTAGGTTGGCCGAGGACACATCTTATGACAGTGATTCTACAGACCCCATAGAATCAACCCAGAGGGCCAGTCAGTGAAACAGAAAGGGATACCACCAGCAAGAACACAGCCAAGTTAAGGCTTACTTTTTGCAGTAGCCCTTTCTAAATCCCATGGAATGTCTAAACCCATTAACATTCCATTAATTTCCTTCTCATAATATGTGGCATACTGAACAATTACCACACTTTCTTAATCCACTAAAATGTATCAGAACCAAACCCACTGCCATCATCACATTCAATCTTCATAGCAAAAGCATAATGCATTATGCTGCTTGTAAAATTCCATTAAAGCATGCATGCATACACACACACACACACACACACACACACACACACACACACACACACACACACACACACACACACACACACAAACATGCACACTGAAAAATAATAGCATGAAACAGCCATACTGCTACATTTTAACTATGGACCTAGGCACAGAAGTGTAAGTACTAGTTAAAACCTACAATGTGGAAGACTACTGATATACTAGCTGAACAGGCTGTTAACATTTAACTATCTAATGCATTTACTACATCAAGCTCTCTAATGAGCTCTATCCTCCTAGTATGTTACTGCATTTTCTCAGCAATAGTTTCTGGGACTACAGAGAGTGAGACAGAAATGTGTAAGATATGTGGATGGCACATTCTAGCTGGATGTATGTATGGGTAAGACAATGGTCAGTTATAGTACATTTAACATGGTGCAGCTTTAACCATGACCTCCCATCAGCCAAGGAGGTTGGGATGGCATTGTCACATGCCATTGTAATGGTGGTAATATTGTTGACTAGTGCAAGGGATGCCAGTTCCATGAATCACTGCATGTGCAAATGCATTCCAGGCCTCAATCTTGTACTGAAGACATTCATAGCCCTCTTCTAGGAGTCTGTGCCTGTAGTCAGTCTGGAGACAGTACAGAAAGATTTTTGACTGTTCCACACAACATCTCTGTGCCCTAAAAGGAGCATACTTTTCTGAGGACTTAGGACTAGATGCTGACAAATCACAGAGAAAAAAGGAAGATACCTCATGCCCACATCCATTGTCAGGTGCAGTAGTGTAGCAAGGATGGGGCGAGAGGGGCAACTGCACTGGGCGGAAAGTGTTGAGGGCAGCTATCATCTGATCCACATTTTTCAAAGCTGGTATTTCATTTGAAGTCAAACCTAAGTGCTGTAGCACTCAGTGTGTGGTCTAAACTATAGCAACCACTTGCTACATTGTAGCAATCAGGTTGATACAGTTTACATGAGTGCTGTAGTGCTCTGTGCCAGCTGGGTATAAACTGTAGCAACTGTTTGCTACATTTGTAGCAAGTAGTTTACTATAGTTTAAAAAGAACATTTTTTTCTGTTTAAACTAAAGCATGAGTGATGTAGTGCTCCATACAGGGAGGGTATAAACTGTAGCAACTGTTTGCTATATTGGAGCAAACAGTCTGCTACAGTCTAAAATAAGATTTTTTTAAATAAAATATGTTGAAGAAGGATTGGGGTCAGAGCACAGAAATGGGTTAGTAAATAGGAAAAGCAATGGTAAATCTGTTGAAAAAGCAACCCAAAAAAGGTTCTTTAAGGCAGAGAATGAGGGGCTACTCCATGCCCTCCATCTCCATGGCCAACATCCCTTTGGGCAGGATGATGCAAACTAGGTCTACTGGGAAAAAGCATGGAAAGAGCTGGCAGTGGACATTAATACTGTCTTCAGCCAGGACTGTAACTGTAACACGGTCCATGTCAGGCAAACTAGCATTACTTGTGCTGAAGAAAAAAAAGCTGTCTGCTTGACATGGGAAAGTAGGCCATCAGGTGATGGGCCACTGTTCAAGCCACATCTGACAAAAACAGATACAGAGGAGTTAATGGCTTCTGTCAGAGGCAGTGACACCTCCACATTGACCCACAGTGTGGTGCTGGACATTGGCTCAGAGTTTTATCAAGAACCAAGAGTATCTGCTGTAACAACAGCCATAATTTCTCTTGACCCATTACTCACTGTCAGTGTTATTAATGCTGCCTGATTAGGCTTATACAGGAACATCAGTAATTCACAACTGTCTGCACTAGATGAGCTATTTAAAAGTTTGGTTATCAAATGCTACTACTCCTGCACCTGACTTTGGTGCACACTTCCCTTCCAGCACTGGGTCATGTTTGCACAGGATACTGTGCTTTGCTGTGTTCACAGGTGATTCTGCATCTGGCACCACCACTGTTGAAGTGCAGCTGCCTTACTTTGGAAGATATGAAACTTTTGAGGAGGCTATCAGGGTAAGCTGACATGTGGTCAGGAAGCACAGTGTGTTTATCACTCATACAGAATGGTATCAATGAATTCCAACACAGACCATAAATACAGCATCCGTATCTGCAGGTACCCTGAATCAAGATCTGGCCCTGGCCCCCCCCTTGGGTTGGTGGAGGTATACAGAGGAGAGTGGGTACTGGTACTCACCAAAGACATGGTTACTGTCCACCCCCAGAAGTTGCTATGTCAAGGGTGGTAATCCAGGATATGTACAGGGCCATCAAGGAGTCACAAGCTGGGAACCACAACAGCCATGTCTGAGTTGGCAAGGCTGATACAAGGTATGTAAGATGACCTCCAGGACTCCGTACCTTGTATTTGTGATTGTTTTGATAGACTAAATTACATACTTAAAACATACCATGCCCTCACAAGTTCACCTGCTTTGAGTGAGGTTTCTTCTGTGAAGCCCTTCTACTGCTTCCTCCATGGATGATGACGCACACACAATGCTACCACCTCCACAAGTACATTTCTTGTGGATGTATTTAGGGCCAGGAAAGGACATCAGGGTTGTGTTAGTTGCAGCAGTGGTATGTCTGGTAATGGGCATCATTAATGACCATGCAGTACAACAACATCTACCAGGACCTTTGTATGACATGTTCAACTCCTAGATGAGCTAGATATCATGAGCAGATGCATGCAATGCATGTTTAAGCCTCTTCCATGCATGCCATGGACATGTCCAGAAGACTGATCCACAGTGCTGTAACAAGAGGTTATGTACTCACCATAAAGCTCGATGTATGTAGTCCATTTCGCCTCACATTCTTACTATTGGGTTCGGAGCCGAATGTCGGCTCCGACTCGGCCAAAACTTTTCTAGTTCGAAGTCTTTCTATTGGCTGGGCTAAGATGGTATCCCATGCTGCACTGCTCTATATCACCAGATCTACTTTGCTGCGAACACCAGCACTCATTCTCCATGCATAACAACACCCAAGGAAAGGAAGAACAAACCAAGAATGAAGGGAGCTCTGAAACCAGACCTAACCTCCAAATCATCCGGGAAGGGGGAAGGGGGGGGGGTAAGTAAGAATCTGAGGCGAGATGGACTACATACATGGAACGTTATGGTGAGTACATAACTTCTTGATGTTGTGTAGTCTAATCTCGCCTACATTCTTAACTTTGAGACAGCGTCCCTAACACCTAAATCCTGGGAGGCTCAGTGGAAAATACTCCTGAGCACTGTGGAACCAAAGGAAGACCTGCCCCTAGATACCACATCCAACTTGTAATGAGTAACAAAGGTGTGAGCAGATGCCCAAGTAGCTGCAGCACAAATATCATCCATAGACAATCTGGCCTGATAGGCTGTAGATATGGATACAGACCGAGTAGAGTGAGCCTTCACCGGGAACAGTAAATCTTTACCCCCTGAGGAATAAATGAAAGAAATGTAACTGGAGATCCACCTGGACAGCGTGACTTTGGAGACAGGAGACCCAATTCTGTTTTCTGAAAAGGAAACAAACAACTGATCAGATTTACTGAGGTCTTTGGTTCTGTGCAGATAAAAACGTAATTGTCTGTGTACATCCAACTGATGAAATTTAAATTCTGCCTTGTTTAAGAACTGGGGAAAAACACTGGCAACTCAATAGATTGATTAAGGTTACTGATTGACGCCACTTTGGGAACAAAGGTAGGGTTGTGTGTGAGAGAAACCCTGTCCTTATGAAAAATCAAATAAGGGGGTTTGATTGATAAGGCTTGAAGCTCTGAAACGCGTCTGGCTGACGTGATGGCTACTAAAAAGACAGTCTTCCAGGTTATGAATTTTAAATCACAAGTGGCTGCAGGCTTAAAGGGGGATGAAGTAAGAGCCTGTAAAACAAAGTTTAAATCCCAAGGCATGACAGGTTCCGATACTGGAGGACGAAGTAACAGTGTGCCCTTCAGAAAAGCCTTGCAGAGACTATGAGCCGTCAGAGTAGGCTCGTTTGCGACATGAAAGGTAGAAATTGCCGCCAACTGGACTTTAATGGTTGCGGCTGCTGAACCCTGGTTAAAGAGCATAGACAAGAACTCCAATACAGACGAAATTGGAGATGTGTAAGGGTCAATCTTTTGGGTATGAGCCCAGATTGAAAACCTCTTCCATTTGCTGTAGTAAATCTTCCTGGTGGAGGGCTTATGAGAGGAAGATAAAATATGAACCACCTCCGGTGAGAAATGATGAAGCCTAACTAATGACTGAAGTGGGGTAGCCAGGCTGTCAACCGGAGGGTCCAAAGAGAGGGATGGAGCTGCCCTGACATGTGTGTCAGTAAGTCTGGTTGTGGGTCCAGAATCCAAGGAGCGTCCATGAGATAGGGATGGAGAAAGGGGAACCAAATTTGACGAGGCCAGTGTGGAGCAATCAAAATCATTCTGCTTCCCAAGGCTTGCGCTTTCTGAATAACCTTTGACAGCAAGGGAACCGGAGGGAAGGCATATAGTAGACCAGAGGGCCAATCATGGACTAGAGCGTCCCTGGGTGACTCCCCTTGAGGGGGGATCAACGTGAAGTAGCTGTCGCATTTGGCATTGAGGGGGCTGGCAAAAAGGTTGCAGCAAGGCTGACCCCACTTGCGGAAGATCTGTTCCACAACTTGACAGTTCAGGGACCACTCGTAAGGCATCAGAATAGCTCTGCTTAGCCTGTCTGCAATCACATTGGACTTCCCTGGAATGTGCGTTGCCACCAGAAAACGTTGTGAAGACACTGCCCACTGCCACACTCGCATGGCCTCTCTGCAAAGGGGATAGGACTTAGTTCCTCCCTGCTTGTTCAGATACCACACCACTGACATATTGTCTGTGTGCATTGCAATAGCCCCGAGAGGAAGAAAGCTCTGAAGTGCTTGCAACACTAGTAGCACAGGTCTCTTCTCCAGGACACAGATATGCAGATGCATCTCGTGCTCTTGCCACGTGCCTTGGACTGTCCTGCCTAAATAATGCCCCCCCCCCACCACATCTGGGAGGCATCCGTGGTCACCATGGCAATCGGAGGCGCAGGAACGAAGGGCTTTCCTGCATTCAGGTTGTCGATGCGAAGCCACCAACTGAGATCCTGTCTGCACCTGTCCGTGAGTAGAATAGGGTAAGAAAGTGTAAGACGTTGGCGAGACCACTGGGCAAAAAATAGCCACTGAAGGATTCTCATATGTAACCTTGCCAAAGAGACTAACATAATTGTCGCAGCCATTGTCCCCAATAGTTGGAGGACCCATCTTGCCTTTGCTCTTCTTAGAGGGAGCAAGGTATGAACTTGTTGTTGTAGGACTCTGATTCTTTCCTGTGGTAGAAACGCCCACATGAGGATGGTGTCTAGTTTTGCGACTATAAAAGTGACACGCTGAGGGCAACAAGGTAGATTTTTCCCAGTTCAATGTGATGACCAGCTGTTGACATAGGTTTATAGTAGCGTCCTTGGTATGAATCAATAGATGCCTGGTGGTGGCAGTAAGGAGCCAGTTGTCCAGATATGGAAACATTTGGAATCCCTGACGTCTCAAGTGAGCAATCACCACTGCCATGCATTTGGTAAACACCCTGGAGGCTGTGGTGTGACCAAAGGGCAGGGCTCGAAACTGAAAATGACTGGCTCACAGCCGTAAGTGTAGGTGACTTCTGGATGCCCTGTCCATTCTGATGTGGTAGTAAGCATCCTTGAGGTCGATGGAGCACATCCACACTTCTTTTCCCAACAATAGGAGAATAGACTGCAATGTGACCATTCGGAACTTGGACTTTTGCACGTGGGCGTTCAATTGGCTGAGATCTAATATGGGTCTCAGGTCCCCTGTCCTTTTTGACACCAAAAAGAATCTTGAGTAAGTCCCTAATCCGATCTGGTCTGAGGGGACATGTTGGATGGCTCCTTTTTCTAGCAGCTTTGAAACTTCTGAAGCTGCGTAATCCCTTTGACTGGGTGGAACATCCAGGATTTTCTTGATTGGAGGGGGATCTGATGAGAAGGGGATGACATATCCTCCAGAAATTATTCGTAGAACCTATTGGTCCTAGGTGATGTCTAGCCAGGCCTCCGGGTATAACAAGATTCGACCCCCGACTGGCTCTAGAAACGCACAGTCGGGCCTCCCATCAGGAGCGGCGGTAGGGAGAACCACAAAAGGAATCGCGGTCTCCCGAGTTGCGGGGGCCTCCTCTGCTTCTAGGGTGGTGTCTCCCTGAATAACCCCCACCTCCTCTGCCTCTGGAGGGGGGCTCACCTTGTGCACCAGGAAAAAATCTGTGTGATTTCTTGAACCACATCTTGCCACCCCTCTGGGCCTTGGGATAAGGCCTAGAGGGAAGGGAAAAATGGACTCCTACAGCAGACAGAGTTTTTCCCTCCTGCTCGCACCTGGTGAGGGTGTCTTTCACTTGGTTCCGAACAAAGAGGAACCATAGAAAGGGGCATCAGTGAATGAAGACTTGAAGGCCTCCGCGAAATGACAAAGGCGCATACAGGCCAGTCTCCTAAGATCAACTCCTGAACTTGCTGCCATACTTGCTCCATTGGCTGTATATGAGATCAGCCTCATGGAGGAGTTAACGATGTAATTAAGGGTAGACATCTGAGCGTTAACCGTCTGGGTCACTGCCTCAGAAACGTTACCCGTGAGAGTATCTCCAAGCTCCTTGAGGAGATCTCTCTGGAGCCGTGTAAAGTGAGATAAATAATTCAGTGACCGTAAGGTAAAGGTCGCTGAAGAAAGGGTACGCTTCCTGTACCAGTCCATGGTCCTAGACTCCTTGTTAGGAGGATGGACGGTGGAAGAAGTCTCAGATAATTCCTTCTGAGTGGCCGCTGCCACCACCATGGCATCCACAGGGACTCCCTTGGACAGAAATTCCTTACCAGGAGGAGCAGACAAAAATTTATTGGGTCTCCTGGGGACTGGTTCCACAGAGTCAGGGGTCTCCCACATCCTTCGACAGACCAAATCCAGAAGCTCGTCGAAGGGCGAAGGGTGGAGATACCCAGGAGGCAGAGGGCTGAGCACTAAAGGCCTTTAGGAAGACCGATCCTCGGAGGGGGCTTTGGATGGCCAGTCACCTCTTTGTTTCAAAATCTCTAGGATGTCAGAGAAAGAAACATCCTCAGAGGATGACTTGGGGGACCCCTCCGATTCATCGAGGTCGGTGTCTGATGTGAGAGACTTGTCCTGGGAATCTATGTGCTTCCTCTTGCATGTCTTCTTTCTGGGTGGCTCCTCAGGCAAGGACTCTGAGGGGCCCTCTCATAGGGGTACCCTGAGGCCTTGGGTATCTGCTGTCTAGAGGTAGATGGCGATCAGAGACCTGCACCGGTGTAGTAGGGGACAGAGTGACCGACCCGCATGATGCCGCTGACGACCTGGTCAGCGCACTCCACATGGCTTCGAAGGCCAGTCCCCCTGAGTCTGAGGAGCGACCAGCCTCCTAAACCACGACAGGAGTCAGATTTCCCCACACAGAAGCACCGAGAGGGAGACTAGGAACTGATAGTTGTCCCGAAGCCTCTCCCTCGGGTCTGACCAAAGAATCCTGAGTCTTGAATCCCGTGGACGGAACTGACGGGGTCGGAGCTGACGTCGGCCCCGATAAGCCAGGAGGGGCTGTCAGAACCAACCTAGGGACATCACATGGAGCCAAGCACTCTGGCTCTGAACGCTGAGATACGCTCGGAGGAGGAAGTATTGAAGCAGGTTAAAGGATGGGCTCCGGAGCCGACTGGGTCGGAGCTGAGAACAATTTAGCCAAAACCGGTGACTGAAGGAGTCTCTGCACCACTCTATCGATGTCCACATCTGATAAGGTCCTGGAGGATTTAGAGGATACAGAGGGAGATCGAGACCTCCTCTCTGAAGAGGACCTGCAAGGAGGTGATGCTGGTCTAATGCTAGGCAATCGGCTCCGAATAGGTTCCAAAATTACTGGAGCCGATGCCGGTTCCATAACCACAGACACTTCCTGCGGCCCCGAGGACAATGGAGCCAAGGATGTCGAAGCAGACCTTGCTATTTTCTCTGATGTCTCCGAGGAGACTAATGGAGCCGGAGATTTCTTTTTAGATTTCGAAGATTTTGTTTTGGAGCTGGAATCAGTTTCCAGACCCTCCTCAATGGAGGGTTTCAGAAGTCCCTTAAAAATCAACTTATTCTGCCTTTCCTGAAAAACTCTCGGACTAAACGCATGACAGAAACTGCACGACTCCTGGAGATGGATTGCTCCCAGACAATACACACAGACAGAATGTCCATCTGTAATGGGCATTTTATAGTTGCACCTAGAGCATTTCTTGAAGCCTGAGGGCTTATGCTCCTTAGAATCTTTGGACATAGTTAGCTACCACAAAGCATGAAAGACAACAATAACTGACAACAGTACTAATGGTAAAACAGTCACAAGGCGGGAAAACACTACCACAAACAAAAACCTCAAGATCTCTAACTAAAACGATCCTTTGGCACAATTCAGGAGGGGAAGACTAAAACCTCTAATTTAAACGGTTTTAGATCTGTAAAAAATATAACACAAGGAAACAAGGGACAGACTAGGTCCTCTAACTGAAACGGGCCTAGCGCATTGGAAAACAGCTAGGGGATACCACAGAAAAACGATCAACCACAAAACGTTTTCACCATACAGGACCAGAACACACAATAGCTATTAAAATAGCTTTTTGTTTTAAACCAATTCTCTAACAATGAAGAAAAAAGCGTACTTAGCCACAGGCAAGAGCGAGACCACGTCCAAGCTACACGAGCGGCAAATGAGATCTGGGGATATACAGCAGTGCAGCATGGGATACTATCTTAGCCCAGCCAATAGAAAGACTTCAAGCTAGAAAAGTTTTGGCCGAGTCGGAGCCGACATTCGGCTCCGAACCCACGGGTTAGAATGTAGGCGAAATTGGACTACATAACATCTACTGTTGAGGCTGTGTCTCAGCAGACATGCACTTACAGCACATAGCCCCAGGTACAACACACACAAACATTCAGCAACACTGGCCCTTCATCCTTTTAAGTTAATGTACCCCACCCCACATGATCAAAGCCTCTCCACATCAGTGTAGTCTTGCTTTTAATTGGCTTCAGCACTCATCCACTTCACTTGTAAAGACATCCACAAATGTGCATTCCCCCTCACCTGTGCAAAATGATGATTACTATACCCTGCCCTGTGTACATTGTTTGGTTTGCCTATGTCTGATGCATAGTGTGGCCACCCTATGAATGGATAAGCATAGACTGATGGTGAGTTTGCATGTGTCACTTTTAATGTAGTGTACCTGTTTTATTATAGGCTGACATTATGTAGACTCTTTGGCCGCTTTGTCAGTGCAATGGCATACTGCAACCACCTTTGTCTAGCATGTTCCTCCTCTGCTGCTGGCTTCTACAGCTCCATCTCATATGGCTCTGTCTCCACTGCCTGGTGTGTTTGGGCCAGTTTCTCCTACAACTGCCCCACTGCTGAAACACATATTAGAAATATATTGCGCACATGCCAGGATCATAAGACAGGTTACTAGCAGATGAATCCAGTCAGTGAAGTGTGCTTTCAGCAGCCCTAACACATACTTCACAACGACTGTTGTTTGTGACCGAGCATAGGTGTACCCCAGTCAGCTTCAGGTCAGCTTCATTTTGTGGATTTCTGATGAGTGTCAGCCACAGCTCCAGATCACATCCGACACTACCAATAAGATGCCCCAGGGAGATGTCACTCCACAAAAAAAGCTGATACAGGTTACTGGTGTGCCATATACAGAAGCCATAATAACTACCTGGGTGGCCTGGAGACACACTGTAGATGATACCTTGTGCACAGCTGACCATCTGGCAGTTGAAGTGACACTCGTTGCTGTCCATGTGCCTCCTTCCCAGTTCCCCAGGTGGGTGCCTTTATTTCAATGTGGATGCAGTCTACGGATCCCAGTACCTCAGTAAAATGGGATGTATCATAGAATCCCTGCATGGTGTTCCCTCTCTCCTCTGTAGTACTCTGGAACCACCTATGCTCACTCATGATGATGAAGCATGGCATCTAGATTATTAACAAAATATTCTCAGGGTAGATGCCTGCGATACTCCCACTGTGTCCCCTGTAGGCTTCTGAAAGGTCCCTGTAGCTAGTATATGTGCGGCAACATATACCTTGATATCCACTTTGATAGGTACTCCACGACTCCCACAGGGCTAAGAATGAGGCCTGCAAATCTGTCCCTGACATTGGGCATTTGTCCCACCATTAATCAAGAATTTTGCAGCTAAGAAATTCTGAGGTATGGTCTACCCCACCTCCATCATGCTCAATCCAGAGTTTGCTCCCTTTCTGTTCTTGTACCATTTGCTTGTTTTCACTGTTCCTCATTGTCCTATACACCAATTTCCCACCTTTAAGTTGGTCAAAAAACAGAGAAACACAGCATACACATGCCCAAAAAGAGTTGTCGAATCCCTTCCTGCTTACCTTATATAATAAATGTGACTTGTCTGCTCCTCCCACAGATCACCTAGAGTTAATATATTTGCAGTCAGACCAGAGAACAGAAAAGAAACATTTGCTAACTTACCCTAAACAATTACTTTATGCATTCAAGAAAAGAATAAAATAAAAAAAATATAAAGCAAAACAAATTTAGTTAAAATAAGTTAAAAAATAAGAGCAGAAACAATGCAAAAATGCAAACCTTAAATGAAGAAATCCAAATTAATCTCAACAACAGTAGCAGTCACATTTCAGTGGCAATTCAAATTTATTTATTTATTTATTTTATAAATATACACCAAATACAAGGGAAAATTAGCTAAGGTCCCCTGAATATCATGTATGACAAGCAAATAAAATAATATGATTGTGGTGAGCTGAAACATGTCAATTTAATTTGTCATCCAAAATGCCATCCAACAAAAGGATAAAAATACAAATATTTTACTACAAGGATACAAGGCCTAAACAACATAGAGTGACTCAAAGCCCAGTCACTATACTCATTATCCTACAGACTGATATGAGGTGACCTGTACCTGTCATATAAGGCACCCACCAACTCATTACTGATGGATTTACTGCACATCATTAAGTCAAATGGCATGAGAAATACTCAGTCTAGGGATCTAAACCTCTTCTGCAACATCAGCAGACTGGTTTTGAGAGACAGGTGTATTTCATAGAGGATACCACTGCTACAAACTAGGTTACTGGTCTGAATGATAGATGAGTTTATGGGAAGTGACTAGTTAGAAAACTTTAAGGTAATGCCTTAGCTTAAAACACCATTTTTTAAGGCCAGACAAAGATGAGTCTTATAATGAAGATTGGCAGCAAATTCCACCACCTTATTATAGCACTGTTCCAAGAGTATGAGTTGTGTGGATTGTAAGTTAAGCAAGAAGGGAACATGGTAAAGTAGTGTAAGGATGTGAAGCGACTGAGCAATACTTTTTCTGGCATTATCTGTAAGGTACTGTTTGACTCTATGGACAGTACGTCACTTTTGCTGGATGTTTCTTACTGTTTGTTTTATCTGATGATCAAATGTTAAACTTTCAGCAATGGTGACTCTTAGAAGCTTAGTTTGACATATTAGTTCTATGCTGATGCTGTTAGAGGACATGATATTGAAGTTATTTTGTTGTCAACTGAATGCTTTGGGATAAACAGGATTAGTTTTTGTTTTGCTCGGGTTAAGGAGCAACTGTATATCAGACAACCAGGCCTCTATGGTGGAGAAAAACTCTTGGGTGAGTTGTTTTAATTGTTCTATGGTTTTAGCAGAACAGATAATTGTTGAATTCTCTGTGTACTGTATGATAGTGGCTTGTTTAGAAGCAAGATAGGGATTATTAAAAATGTACTAAACAACACAGGATCTAAAATGGATTCTTGAGGGATACCCACTGTAATGGAAAGGAAGAGATGTAATTTTGCCGATTTTAAACACCTATTTGAGAGGTAGCTAGAGAACAAAGACATTCCCCAGGATTCACGAATCCTCCGTGTAAGACTAAATTAGTCTTACACGGAAATGCCAGTCTAAGAGTAAGATGGCAGCACGCCATGCATATTAATGAGGGCACGCTGCCTCAACTCTAAGGCTAACACGGAGCATACACAAGTGCAGGGGGCATGTCAGACTGCCGAGCAGTCCAAAAATACACGCCCCTGCAAGTCTCTCAATTGGGAAATGTCAACTAACATGAGCGAGTCCGCTCAAATGTGTACATACCCAACACTACACTCCCCCACATTCTAAACACCTGTACAATTATAAAATGTAAAACTTTTTTATAGCAATAGCATAGTGGTAGAGCCTTCGCACAAAGAGGAGGCATTCCCGGTTCAAGTCCCACCACTCCCCTTTCTATTTTCTGTTGGAAATCTGTATATAAAAATAATTCCTGACATTTATCATTTAAATTATAGTAAAAAGCATTGAAATATAAGTAACGTATCTTAAGCAATGTGAAGCACTGCTAAGAAAAGTTTACCAGTATTAAGCATATTTAAATATAATTGCTCATAGCTTAGCACTGCTTTAACTAGCGCAATAGCTTTGCACGGAGCTGCGCATTGCGCAAACTAGCGCAAACAGAACATGTTACGTGCTAACTAGCGCAAATCGGGCAATGTAGAGCACCGTAGAGCAACGCTGGGCAAAGTTGAGCAAAGTCGGCTAAACACAGCCACACCTCCTAGCTGGTCTGGCCAGTAGTAAAATAAAAAGCAATGACAGGCCTCGAACCCAGGATACTGTGCACCATAATCACAGTACTGAACCACTAAGCCATGACAGCTTTTCATAAGCATGCACTTTCAGCACACACATACATATCAATGGAAGGTTACCCATTGCTGAGCAGGTGTGCCTTCAGCTGAGGTTTTTTTCAAAACTGGCCAATCACAAATAAGTGCGGGAAATGATGCATATTTAAGCTCCATAGGTGGGAATACTTGCCATAACTGGTTGTAGCTCCCATCTGCAGGCAGCAATGGCCGGTGCTGGAGAGGGCTCTCATTTTTGAGCTCAACGTTGGGGCACTGAGGAGTCAAAAGAAATGGTTTGGCTCCTTGTCCATAATCATGAGACAGACTCCTGCAGGGCCAGTACCAGGGCACTCAATACAAAATGGAAGCCTGGGACCGTCTAGCTCATGAACTCACCAGTGCCATAGGTGTCCCTCAGACTGGTGAGTAGGTCAGACCCGACCACGCAGACCTGAAGAGACACAAGGCGGGTCAACTAGACCAGTGGATCCAGGAGGCCCGTGAGATGGAAAATGCCCCACTTCTAAGTAGCCATGGAATTAAGTATGTAAGAATTGCTATTCTAGTCTATACTATGGATAGGTATGTCTCAATATCACTTCATTTACTTCACAGCTGCAGGTGTCCGTGCTGCGAATCAGCAAGCCTATGCAGATAAGCTGCTAAGGGTGCGCCACCAGGCAGGTTAGTAATTATCCAGCTTGTACTGTTATGTAACAAAAATGAGAGAGCCTGAAAAAAGTGTTTTAACACAATAAATAAAGGTATAATAATTCTCTAATAATTATTCTGCATGTACTGTTATATAAAATAAATGAGAGAGCCTCTAGAAAAGTGTTATATGTCTTTAATAAAGGTATAATTCCTGGAGTGTGTCTGTGTCATTTTCTTTGATATGTTGTTGTACTCTTGCATTATAGAAATAGTACCGTTGTATTAAGTGCTGTTAACACACAGTTGGGTAGGCCCATATAAAGTGGATGAAGGGAGTGCCAGTAACTTTTAGGCATATTTATAGTCCTCAACTGTTGGTTCATGCCCAGCATGTACAGGTTAATCTGGCACATGAGTAGCTTGGTATTGTGTTCCCCAGAAATGTCATTGTGCTGGCAGAAATGTAGGGAGCTGTTAACATATAACTGATAATTTCACCTAAACATACCTAGATAAGTATAGGAAAGTAGAGCTGTCAGTGTACCATCTCAGCAGTAGTGTGTATGAGCAACTCACAAAATATGTAGCAGTAACATCTGCATCCCGGACAGTTTGTATGTCAGATACAGCCCATGTATATAAAGATCTAGCAAAGCCCATTTCCCAATTTAAAGACAGTTGGATAGTGTAATAATACATGTAGGGGGCATATAACTGCAGTTAATAGGAATGTAGTATAAACTAGAAGGATATATAAGTTGTTAATGGAGCTATCATTTTCCACCCTACTGTATGTGCATAAAAAATGCAATTCCACACCTCAATGGGTATGTCTGATCTCAAAACATTTGTTGGGATATATGTCCTATTGGTTTATAAATATCTGCATTTATTTTGATGCATGTGCCCTGTTCAGATACCACAATATTGGTGGCCTGTTGCCATCAATTAAACCTGCATGCTGTTGTAATGTCCACTGTTGATCTATATATGCATGTGTCATGCCTGCTGTTCAATTGTTGGAACTCTGGTGTGTTGGGTTAATGGGAATACTTCTGCATGCTGTTATAACTAATTGGGAATGCTGTTGACTGCTACTAACCCATATTTTCATTAAATCCTCCTAAACATAGAATGTATGGGAAGGCCGGTCCCAGCGAACCCACCTGTCCCACCTCAGCTGGCGATGGCACCTGGCACCAGCAGGTCCAGTGCCCAGCCTGGAACCTCCTCCTCTGTTGGCCCTGTGCCACCTTCGGGTGGAAGTGCTGCAGGGGATGGGGCTGTGGTGTGTATGGCGATCGAGTGTTCTGTCGCTGATCCTCTATGCCAGCTTGAGGCACGAGTGGTGCGACTCATGGGTGAGCCTGCCCCTCCTACGCAGCCCCCAGCACAGCCACCCTCTGGGTTGTGAAGGTGCAGTGGTGACTGCCCATGGGTGGGGATCTCAGTTCCACTGTTGCCATCTGTGGGCTCATGGGCTTGCGATTTCCAAACATCCTTCCCCGTCAATGGTGTTCACCCACCACATGTGTCATATTCCGCCCCTGTATGCGTCTTGTTTGTCTTGTCTGTTAACCTCCCCAACCTACCTCCCCAAATATACCTACATCCCCTACCCCACATTCTACTCTCACCTGAAAAAAAAAAGGGCAATCTGCCCTCAAAAAAAAATTACGTCCCATACATAGCTGCCCATTTTGCACACATGTCCGCTGGACACATAAACTGATATTTAATTGGCAGTACAGCATACTTTGTTGTCCTCACCCCTCTCTCAGGGGTGGAAGGTTTCATATTTCCCTCCAAATTTATTGCATATGCACAGCTGTTGCTGTTAAAGAAATGGGCAGCTATGGACCTTCCCTACACCCATACTGCACATCCCGAGCTGTTTTCCCTACTGTCTTTCCCTCTTTGTGCCCCTTTTTCACCACTTTCCTATCTCCCCATTTTCTTTTCTTTCAAAGAAATGAGCGCGGGGGTTAGCGGGAGTAAGCACTATTAAGCAGTAGTTAGCGGGTTTGGGTGAGTGTGCGCCTGTGTGCGCTTAGCTAAGCATTGCTAAGCCTAGCACAAGCCCACGCAAACCCACTTTCAACTGCTTAAAAGTGCCTTAGTCACTCTGTATGTCAGGACCCTTGTCCTGCTTAGCAGCAAAACAAAACACCTCTGTCAGTCTCGAACCCTGGACCTTCGACATACTAGACTGCATGAAGTACCACTAAGCCAGGGTAGACTTACAAGTTGGTGCTGAAATAAATATATCATGCATCAGAATGAGTGAATGTAAAGAAAAAATAGGAATGCCATAACACAAAACTTGTTCTGTGGAACTTTACCAGCAGTTGTTGCGGAATTGCATTACATGACTGTGATAAGAGAACCAGCCATTCTAGCAGGAAATAATGTTACAGCAGCACTTTACAACCCACACACAGTATCATAGCAGGACAAACAGTGGCATATCTGATTAGGACAGAGGACATGCATCCCAACTGTGACTACTTTTCAGGGATGTCCCTGATTTTGAAACATATGTTAGCTGTGTCGCTCTGAATCCCTCTGAAAAGTACTGACATTAGGCAGAAAGGTGGATATTACACTTAATGAATAATGACAATAATAAGAGTTAGACACTGCTTGTACTTCAGAAAAGGTGTAGTAATCCATATGCACCGGTTCTCTCGAAGTCTCCACTTACTGTCTCTATTATTTTGAAGGTGTACCTCACTTTTACCTACCTTTCCCTGACTCTGTTCAAATATGTACCTGAGTGTTTCAGAGGCCTGGCAGAGGAGGAAACACACAGGCATATCAACTTTTCTGCTGTTACACACTGTGCAAATAGCTTTGGATTGAGTTCCAAAAGCATACCCTTATGTAGGAGTACAACACTGAAATACCAAAGGATGTAGCCATGTACTGGTAGCAACTGACTGTAACAATGCCATTGTACCAGTGCTGAAAAGACCTGTGTGTTGCACAGACAAAGAATAACAGGCTAACATCTGGCTACCATCTGGATAGGTCCACAGTTGGGAGCTATGCAGACAGACTACTTGCCTTGCTAAACTAACAGGTACACAGCAACCCTTTAAGTCCAGCAAGATAACATTCACACAATAATACATAATGCTCTCTGTACGTCTGCATCCCTACCCAAATGTACAATATACCTGTGTGTTCAGGGTCTACCAAGGATGTAGGTAGGCATACTCAGTACTGGAACTGTCCAATTTTCATGAGCAGCCTGTGCTAATGTCAACACTAAAAAAGCACAAACTGTTCGGAAGTGAGTACATTAATATTCACAGTATAGCAGTTCACCAACAGTTCATGTGCCAAAAGAATACATCTCAATAACTACTTTTGTATGGCAGTTAATTGTATAAGTAGAAAAGAAACTACATACTCCCATGTAGCTTGTGTTAGCATTTGCAGGGGTGAGTACAATTCTACACTGACAATTGTGTACTGGAAGTGGCAACATTCAGGTAAGAGTACATTTAAGTCACTGGCTACACCCCTAGCTTCAGATATAAGAACTATACCAACCTTCTGACTTAAACAATGGTGTCCACAGCAAACAAGTATGAGCCCCTCTTTGGAAAGCTGAAAGGGCTATGCCTACCTGACTTAGCAATTTATAGCACTGGGTTGCTATGACAGTGAGTACTACAATTACCACGCAGCAGGCTGCATGCAATTACAAAATGGTGGCCACCAATTGGTGCAGAGTCCATCACATGCACATGTGCAGATACCTATAAAAGCAGGCTGTACTTGCTGCCCACACACACAATCACACCATTGCAGACACTGAGAGAGAGAGAGAGAGAGAGAGAGAGAGAGACAGAGAGAGAGAGAGAGAGAGATAGATAGAGACATCAACAGCAAAAGCAAACTCAAAAGCAAAAGGAATACGGAAATTAATAATACCAACACATACAAAGGAAAGGTATGTAACAGATATGTATTTACTGACATGTAGTAGATGTTTTTAAAGAGTACTCTACATACTTTGAAACATCCATATGTGGCAGCAGTATGTATCTATGCACAGATGTCCAGCATAACTACTGCCATGGACAAATCAGTGTGTAGCTGTGTACAGGGGGACATAACTGTGACATATGCAGCTCAGCATTAAATGTCAAACATCTGATCCATGTTATCTGTGTTCTGTACAGTAGTGTGGACAATGGCTGTTTGGGGGAGTACCGCAAACAGTTATATAAACATGGATGTGACAGAGTAACACATGCATGATAGTCATATTAACGTGTAGCTTAGCATTGGCAACCTCTGTACCAGGCTAGTATGCTAATCTAGCATTTGTAGCTATATACACACCCTCTAATATTATTGTGTGCTCACATGTGACAGCTGTTCATGTTGCAGCAAAGCCCAACAGGTCAGCCGTGAGGTCCAGGGACTTACAACAGTGTGGACTTTGTGTGTGTATGGCACACACATACGGAGAGATATATATGTGTCAGATATATTAACATCTGTACATGTGCATAGAGCAAGGGACATACTGCAACTGTATGTGAAGGGTGGACATATATATGTTGGTGAAGGTTGTTATGTGCATATTTGTATGTAGGTTGTAGTGTGTGGTAAACAAGACAGCATACAGTGCTGGTATATGACATGTGGTGGTCAAACACTGTGGGTGTGATTTAAGTTTGCAATGTTGCAGCCGGTGAGGCCTGCTAAAGCTACATGGGCTGAAAATACCTTCAATGCATTTCTCACAAGACTGTGCAATATCATTACATTACTGTATACCTCACATCCTTTGCATAATTGATATTCCCACCATGAAAGGTGGACTGTATATGTGCCTATATGTATATGTATATGTACACCAATGGATGTGCATATATGTGTGTGTATATATATATCTATATATATATATATATATATATATATATATATATATATATATATATACATACATATATATATATATATATATATATATATATATATATATATATATATATACATAGAGAGAGAGTCATATATAGTGAGACAGATGCCTGGTGTCAAAGCCATGGCCTCAGGCTCAATGCCGAAAATTGCATTATCATCCCTTTTGGTAAAAACTCGGTACCCATGAACTACCACATAGGTGGTAGTCTGCTTAACACCGAAAGTGTGATAAGAGACCTTGGGACACAGGTGGACAGTAGTCTCCCCTTTGATGATCACAGTGCCACACTAGTCAAGAAACCTTTCTATGTGGCACACCTCATCACAAAAGGCTTCTCATCCAGGGAAAAAGAGGTCATTGTTCCCCTCTACTAATCACTCATAAAACCCATTATAGAGTACAACGCCCCTTTTGGTATGTACCTCACAAGACATCTACAACAACTGGAAAGGCCACAGACATACCTCACAAAGAGGATTACCAGCCTCAAACAGATGCCCTATGCAGACCGTCTCACAAAATTCTAGTTTAACTCTGTCGCATATCGCCTACCCAGAGATGATCTCTGCCTAACATACAAAAGATATGTCAAACCCAGAGCTGTTGGACATGCTCCACATAAAGAAATCCCAGTCCCTCCAAGCTACACGCTCTAGGGACCTAAACCTTGTCACCACAATAAACAGAACATGCTGGAGGGATATATTCCTATCTCAGAGACTTCCCATACTCTGGAACAAACTACCTACCTATAGAAAACAAAGCTCCTCAGTAGCACTCTTCATGAATAATCTTGATGATTGGATGGGAGATAGGTAATACACCCCGGGGATCACCTCTGTGGCTCTGCTTGACAGGGACACAGGAAATTAATTTCCTTGGGTGGCAAAGGCCAGGGCACCATTTGGCTAGGCTTATATAGACCCTAGGGCCAATAGACTAGTACCTACCTATGAACCTATACACACCCATATGTACTTGTTGCAATACATGCTATGTGAGGTTGACTGAGTGTGATGGTCAATGTGTTGGTGAATGTGTCAAAGTTGTGTATATGTGGGATAGCCTAGTAGGAAACTGTTTCTGACATGGTATTTTGTGTCCTAGCTTTGATCCCAGCAAAAGATGTGTATGCTATTGCTAGGCAGAAAAAGCAGTATGGCATACAGTCTGACGTAGTCCCTTGGTGTTGACTGGGGTGTGTCATTGGAGGCTAAAGCAGTACATGTATGCTTATTGATTGGTACTGCTGGTGAATCCAACTCCTGTATGAACAGTAGTACTACCTGAAGCTGTAGGCCTAAACAGCACAGTATGGTGTATGTCCACATTGCTTGGAACCACTGTTTTGTGTGTTCCCTGTAGTCCTCACAGATTACATACCTCAGGCTTAAGGTTTTATAAGTACTGACACACAGTACTGTATGGTACACACGTAAAGCTCATCTGGGTTGCTATACCTTTGTGTCTTGTAAGTATGTCTGATGTGTGTGTGGGTATGCCTTAACATGCCCTCTGTCATATGTGTGTTACAGGATATAAGTGCGTATCTAGCAACATGTATAGTCTAGTACAGCAGTATGCCACCCATATTCACGAATGTGCACATATATTAGGCAGGGGTTTGCCATCAACAAGTAGTGTGGTATAATGGTAATACTGTAACTGGACTATACAATCATTGTGATGGAAAACATATTACGTTATGCATTAGCTAGATCTATACCTTCTGTTGCTAGGTGGTGCATTGTGTCACATACAGTGTGCCATGTACTGTTGTATAGCCTTACATAGTGATTTCACTTTGTTGCTGTGCAGAACATGGTGTAATATACAGAGTGTGCCAGGCACTGTCAGGCAGCTGTGGGGTGAGTACTGATACATGGTATTGAAAGTGTGTATCCTCTGACAGCTAATAGGTTGCTATATATGGCAGTTCAGTGATATCGGTACTGTATAACGTTAAGTGTGCCATATGACTTGCTCAGACATATTATTTCATTGTCTTCCAGGGATCATGGCCCACTGTCAGAACCTGAGCTATAGTAGTGCTGAGATGACATCATTGCAAGCAGTCTGATCCAGCACTACAGAGTGCTATTCTCAAGAACCAGCCAGGACCAGCATGAGCGGACTGCACTGTGGCAAGATGTTGTCCATAGGGTAAATGACAAAGGCATGCATAACCGGACATATGAGCAGGTACACCATCACTGCAGTGATTTACTTAGACATGTCCGGCAGCATGCATCTGATGTCCGTAGACAACAGCTTGCTACAGGTGGTGGGGTTATCATCCATCCCCCCCCTCACCAGAGTGGAGGAGCTGCTCCTGAGCCTGGTGGCTCCCGGCCAACCCCAACAGCAGCAGACATGTATTGTCATGGAGGTTGGAGCCACCCAGCAAGTTCACATGGAGCGTGCAGGTAACATGGCATATCTGTAGACTACTGTTACCTCTATTGGTAGATCATGCATATGTGTGATGTGTACTGTGTAGTTAGAAGATGTGGAGCCTGGTGTTGTGCAATACTGATCATTTGCAACATAATCTGTAGGCCTGTGAATGTAAACAGTTGTACTACTGTAAGATTGCAAACCCACAGTAGCAATGCCACAGTTGTTGCCACTGACAAACTGTCTCATATTCTTGTACATCCCTCTGGTGTGACAGCAAGGCAGCAGACCCATGCTGGTGAGTGTGTTCTACATTTATTGTTGCGAATAAAATGTGCACGTCATAGGTAAGGTGTATGCCATGTACACATGTAACACACCTATGCATAATGCATGTTGTGCATGTTTGATGTGAGACTATGCACATCTCAGTAATGTGATTAGCTGCCTCAAACACATGCAATACACAGAGCATCCCAAACAAATGTGGCTACACTGTAGTGGCCATTGGATAGGCAGATTTGATACACATGCACACAACATACACAACTATGTCATACACAGAACATGTTAATATGCTACACATGAAGTATTCACACACCGTCTGTAAAGTCACACTCCAGTATCCCAAATGTCATCCGCACAGCACACATAATATACCTGAGGGGTAGAGGCCTATCATGTGGCGGTGAGACACTCTTCCACACACAACACATCCATGTTTGGCAATGCTCCTTATTGGGCACCTTACAAACCCATGTTAAAACAGGCCATGAAATGATGGATGTAGCCATGGTACTGCAGTTCAAGTACAGCATGATAGGTGCTGGTCTGGCACACATTAGTAGCCTTGAGTGACCACATGATGCTGCATGATGATGGCTTATGGTACTACACCCCATCCAGTTACAGTAACCACAGTACTACACATAGCTTTCATTGCTATACAACTCAATGTTGTGTGTGTTCAAACATATGCACCTATACACAATATGCAGAGCAATCACCATTTGCACAAACTGACACATATATGTCTTGTAATGCTACTGAGTGTCTAGGTCACATGACACACATTGGGTATGTGTGATGTTAAATGTTGCAGTTGTGTTGTAGCATGCCATGTTATGGCTGGCACTGGCATGCCCACAATATGTTCTACACTCACCATAACTACTGTACATTGGCTATGTGGACCAATGGTATTCCAGCAGGTATACATGCACCAATGACCATGTGTGTATACACAGCATTCATGGGCTAAACCTGTGTCCACAATTATCTGCTAAAGACACAGATGCTCAAATCAAAAATATATATCTATGTGACACACAGATACACATCCATCCATGGTATGTATACCTGTGAGTGATGGTGCACAGGACAGTAAAGAGCTTTTAATACTTGCACAGCAATGTTGTGTCCATGTATACATTGCGTTCCAGGGTGAGGCCAATCACCGAACAACAACACACATGTATCAAAGCCATGTATACTGTTCGTAGCAAGGACTGTCTACACTCACACAGCATGCTATTGAGCAACACACGTCCTGCATGCTGACATGTGTGATATGACTGTTTGGCTTGTGATACTGTACCCCACAATAAACTGCTATTGAGTATGTTCTGGATTGCTGGTGGTGTGTGTGTGTTTGTGTGTGTGTGTGTGTGTGTGTGTGTGTGTGTGTGTGTGTGTGTGTGTGTGTGTGTGTGTGTGTGTGTGTGTGTGTCTGCTTTAGTGAGGAGTGTATTTGTGTGCATGTGTTCATGTGTGCATGTGTTCATGTGTGCATATGTGCATGTGTGCATATGTGCATGTGTTCATGTGTGCATGTGTGCATGTGTTCTGACATCATGTACAGGTTGTAAAGTGTGTTTCCTGTCTTCCTCTCACAGATGTTGAGGTTGGGCTGTTCACTGCAGCAGGGAACCTGATGTCACTGACACAAATAGTGATAATCAGGATAGATGTGTTGAGGCACAGGCATGTTTGCCAGGGTCTGTTGTTGGGCCACCAATCGACAGTACACAAGTGTCCAACCCATCCATGCACACAGTCATACTGCCAATACATCCATTATCATCAATGCCCTTAGCTGAGGGACAGTGTACAGTCGGCAATGGCCAGGACAGTGTGGTATCTATGGCACATGCATCTGGACACAGTAGCCATAGCCAGATGTCTGGAATGGTACCACATAGGCAGATGTCCAGGGGTTCTCGTCGGAGCACTGTTGGTTATCATACCCCTGGCAGACGTGACACAGATCTTACAACCTCACGCATGTTCCAGGCTGTCATGGAGGCACAGGCACATATGGAACGGTACACCAGACAGGGACTAAGGGCACACGGGGCACATAACACCAATGTAATTGACAGTATCCGTGACCTAGCAGTTGCCATCCGTAATTATACTGAGGTCACTGATAGACATTGGGGTGAGACATTAGATATCCTCTGCAATGTCATGTCCATGTGTCAGGACAGTGCGGGACGGTTGAGATGTCGACATGGACATATGCCACCAACATCAGCAGCTGGCAGTCACCGTGGACGTCCATCAAGTCACAGCTGCTCCCGTAGTGTCAGTACCAGCCCCAGCAATGTTGGGGGTGGGCTGTCAAAGACCACGTGCACGTGGCTCTGGCCAGTCCCAGCAGGAACCTGGATCCAGTGTACATATGTCTACCTCTGAGGATAGTACCCAGTCTGGCTTAGTACCTGATACTGTCTGTAGCACCCCTGCCAGGCACAGGTACCGTATCCGTGGCCAGAGACGGTGATCTGTAAAGACTGGCAGGTACAGTCTGTGGCTGTCCCACAAATCCCCGTATATGTCAGCCACATGTTGGAACTGTGTACATGCAGACACACACACATAAACCAGACACCTAGGGCTAACACATACCTGCACACATTGCATCCACATTGGCCCATACCAGTACTCTTGGCCCTCACACACACACACACACACACACACACACACACACACACACACACACACACACACACACGACGATTGGATGGCTCAATGTAGGCCTCTGGCAAACCAACAACACACCTTGTGCATATGATGAAATCTGTGCCACCTCCTGTCATCTGTAACATTGATGCAGGAACAGGCTAACATGGTGCTGATGCACAGGGTGACTTTATAGCAGTATAGCAATGTTAGCATGTTGTCAGCAATAAAGTGTAATGATATCCTTGAAGGTGGAGCTGAGCAGGCATGATGCATTAAAGCTATGATTGTCAATGTAGTATTGTTTACACCAGTGTTAATTCCAACAGTGTATTGTCCGCCCACATGCCACTTGGCTGATGTGTGTAGTATTGGCAGCATGTGTTCGAGACTGGACAGTACGTGTGGGATGTGTGCAGCACAGATTTGCAGGTGTACATTTGTGAACATGGTGGAGGTGCACTGTCTGCATGTACGTGCATAGTGGACACATGGGCAGGGTGACATGCCCTGTATTACACGGTGTTAACACTCCATAGTTTCTACTGGTGGCCAGTATGCATTGTACTACACACATTTTGGAACTTGAATACACGTGTGTATGACATGGTTTGACACTGTGCTGTGGGTGATACTGTTACTATCTGTCATTGGTTTGCATTCTGGTAGTATACATAAACTCAACAGCCTGACCATAAACAATCATTAGATGATGTCTTGACAACTGACACACAGATGTAGGACACACAGTAACATTTGGATCCTTCAGGTACTATACTATGCCAGTAACCAGTGATATTCACCTGCACCCATTCCTGGGACCACTCCTGTCTGGCATATAGCTCTCTTAGGTACAAGCAAACACTTGCCTCACAGTAAGACGCTGTCTGGTTCAATTCTCAACTAGAGTGTCTTCTGTGTGGAGACATGCGTGAATGGACGTACCTTCATTGAAGGTTGTGTGTCAGGGATGGCAACTCGGCACGTAAAAATCTACTGCCAATCATTAGCGGACTGGAGTTCCACTGTGGCGACCCCTAACCGGGAAAAGCCGAAAGACACAACAACAAGGTACAAGCAAACACAGTAGGGATATGTCCGTCCACGTCTGGAAATGCATACTGTGGGCTATAATGCATTCTCCAGATGACACACACATCCTCCACAAGGGTATCATACAGACAGATACCTGTTGTCAAACACATGCTGTAAAGCTATAAGCCAACTAAAGCATAGTCATCCACTTTTACAAAACATAGTATCCCCACAGTACCATATAGGTAGTAGCCCCCAACATGTTAAACAGGTACCGATGTTTACATACAGCCAAGTGTTACGTCACCACTTCTTTGGTAATCACACTTCCAAAGGTATTTTGAAATCCCTCAGTGGATCACGTAAGCAATAAGGGGTCTGCATGCATATCCACAAATGTTGTTGAACACCTATAATGAATAGCCATCATTGACAGACTTTGCTGCACTTGAACAGGTCTGAAATATACCTCAGGCATAAACCCTCACTCACACTATTCAATAGAAACCGTAATGAGTGTGTGTGACACAGATAACCTAGGCCAGGGATCACTGCAGTGGCTGAGCTTGTCACAAGCATAAAGATGTGACCTAAGGTCTGGAAAGCGGAAGCACACTCTGGCAAAGATAACAGATGTGTTCATGGAGAAAGCAGGGTTCCCACCTATGAAACAATTGAGGTCACATGTACATATATGTATTTGCCACACAGCTACCTGACATGTGCAATGCACATACTGTTGTCATTGTGATATGTCATACAGTAGTAAAAGCAAAACCGACAACACATTGACCAACAGTGTCACACACATAGAGCACACACACTCACCAAGTGCAGGATTCAAACCCCTACCTAACTACTTTATGATACTAGAGGAGTACGCATTAACACAACACACTGTACACATTATTGGGAGTTCGTCTTTCCACAGGTATATTTGTAGGATGGTGACATCATCAGACTTGACAAAGATGAGTATACCACTTTTAAGGTGTTTCAGTAGTCTTCAAAAAGGTTGCTCCTCTCCAAGGAGACACACACACACACACACACACACACACACACACACACACACACACACACACACACACACACACACACACACACACACTCTCTCTCTCCTACAGTTGACAAGTGCAGGATTCAAAGCCCTACCTAGCTACTTTATGATACTAGAGGAGTACACATTAACACGACTCGCTATACACATTACTGTGAGTTCTCTTTTCCACAGGTATATTTGCAGGATGGTGACATCATCAGACTTGACAAAGATAAGTTTACCACTTTTAAGGTGTTTTAGTAGTCTCCAAAAAGGTTGCTCCTCTCCAAGAAGATACACACACACTCATACAGTCGTCAAGTGCAGGATTTAAACCCCTACCTAATTACTTTATGATACAAGAGGAGTATGCATTACCATGACACGCTATACACATTACTGGGAGTTCTTTTTTCCACAGGTATATTTGTAGGATGGTGACATCATCAGACTTGGCAAAGATAAGTATACCACTGTTAAGGTGGTTTAGTAGTCCCCAAAAAGGTTGCTCCTCGCCAAGGAGATACACACACATACACTCTCATACAGTTGTCAAGTGCAGGATTCAAACCCCTACCTAACTACTTTATGATACTACACAGTACACATTTACATGATGTGGTATACACATTACTGGGAGTTCTCCTTTCCACAGGTATAGTTGTAGGATGGCGACATCATCAGACTAGACAAAGTGGGTTACATTAGGTGACATAAGGTGGGCTACATAGAAGGAATTTCTAAACACTTTGGCAGTGTGATCATCAAAGGAGAGTTTACTATCCATCTGGGTCCCCAGGGCCATAATTGCATTCTCCGTACATACTGGATTACCATCTATGTGGTAATTTGTGTGCACTTTGTTTTATCCAAAGGGGATGACTATGCATTCTTTGGCATTCTGCTTGAGGGCACTGTTTTGACAACAGGTATCTGTCTCTGTAAGACCCTTCTGGAGGATGTCTATGTCAGCCGTAGAGTCAATTATGAACCACAGTTAGCAGTCATCAGCAAATTTGTTCAGCCATACTCCTCCCATGCTTGCCTGTACCTCTGAGCAGTATCTACTGAACAGGTGGGATCCCAGGACCAAGACCTGTGGGATGCCATTTGTGACTGGTTTAGAGTCGGACATGGCACCCGCAACTCTGAACATGTGTGTTTGATCTGTGAGCCAGTTGGCCACCCATCCTGTGACATAGCTGTTAATGTTCAAGCTGGTAAGCTTGTCCATGATGCCAGAGTGGGGAATGGTGTTGAAAGGCCTTAGTGAGGTCCAGGTGGGCTGTGTGGACTACTTTCACCTCCATCTATGTCCTTGGTAACTGTTTCAAAGAAGTCAACTAGGTTTAGGAGACAGGATCTGCCTTTAACAAAGCCAAGTTGGGTAGAGTCCAGTGTCTGGAGGTTCCCAATGTCTTTGTGTATGGGTTCCATGATAATTTGCTCCATAGCTTTGCAGACCAGGCTGAGTAGGCCTATAGGGCAATAGTTTCCAGGTTCTGTTGTGGCAACCCTTTGTGGAGCTGGATGACTGTTGCTGTATGCCATTCTTTGGGTACATAGCCTGTGGTAAGGTTGAGTCTGGACAGTGAATGTAGGTGAGGGTGTAGTTCCTTTTGGGGCTGGTGTAAGACACAGCCTGGGACACCATCCAGTCCCATTGATGCTGTGTTCTTAGCTTTGGAGAGGGCTGTTTTTACCTTCATGTCCATGAAGTCTGGGGCTCTGCATTCTTCTGGGATGGACACAGGCCCTTCTGGGGGTGATGGGGGGGTTTGCTCTGAACTTGCCTGCCAGGATGTGGGCAATGTCAGTTGGTTCAGTGTATGTTTTGCTATTTTGCAGTAGCTGACAGCATATTTGAGAGTTGCCACCTAAATGTTTGGTATAGCTAACGAAGGCTTTGTGGTTGTTATTCTTACATTCCTTGGCAATTTGTCTTTATAAACTGGCCTTGGATTATGCTATGAGCGATCATTGTTTCTTCCTAATAATGATCAGTGATGCCTTTCCTTTTGTGAAGTTTGCTCTATCATGTGTTCATTTCCTCCTTCTGTTGTATAGCTTATTTATGGGTGACGACCACCAGACTGGTTTCTTATTTTTGGAGGAGTGCGTCTTGGTTTTATTTGGGATGTCTCGATCCATGCATCCCTTTAGATGCTCACAAAATGCACTTGTAAATGATTCGGCAGATTGTATAGCATTATCCTATAGTAAGGGGGCTTTGAAACTTTCCACTTTGGTCTTGGGAAGTGTGCAGTTTGCTTTTGAAAATATCTTCACAGTGGTTTCCTTGACTGGGGGTGGGGGTGGGGGGCGGGATGTGGATGTCCAGTGTGATTACTTTATGATCTGATATTACCAGCGAGGGGTTTATCTCTGTTGTGGAACATTGGTTCCCCATGTTGGTGATGATCAGGTCCAGTATGTTGTCACCTCTAGTGGGCGTGGTGACCAGCTGTTCTAGTGCGTTTGAGTTTTTAAACTCTAGGAAACATTGGGCAAAGGATGTTGTACACGAGCAATTCTCCCACTCATGTTTGTGTAGTTTTAATCTCCTCATATAATGGTGTTTGGTAGGACCTTTATATTTTCCACTGTTCTCAGGAATACTGAGTGAGGTTCCTGAGACAAGGTAGGTGATCTGTAGCAGGCTACAATCTGAAAAGCAGCTTTGCCCAATGTTAGTTGCACTTGCATGGTCTCCAAGGCCTCATGCTGTGCCACTAACCTGAAGGTGTGGGTATCCATAGGGTAAATGGATACACCCCTTCCTTTTGTATTTCACTTTGGGTTTTGGGGCCGAAGATCAGAGGGATTGTGAGTGTTTTACGTGGAGCATGTCCAACAGCTCTGTGTTTGACATAGCTTTTGTATGTTAGGCAGAGATCACCTCTGCGTAGGCGATATGTGAGAGAGTACAGCCGGAGCATTTTGAGATGGTCTGTGTATGGCATATATTTCAGGCCACTAATGCTCTTTCTGAGGTATTTCGGCAGGCTTTCCAGTTGCTGTAGATGTCTTGTGAGGTACATAGCAAAAGGGGCATTGTACTCTATTATGGATCTAGTGAGTGATGAGTAGAGGGGAACAATGTCCTCTTCTATTCTGCATGAGACACCTTTTGTGATGAGGTGTACCACATAGAAGGATTTCCTGACTACTGTGGGGATGTGAGTATCACAGGTGTGTCCACTGTCCATCTGTGACCCAAGGTCTCTTATCACACTTTCAGTGTTAAGTATACTACCGCCTATGTTGTAGTTCATGGCTACAGAGTTTTTACCAAAGGGGATGACAATGCACTTTTTGACACTGAGCTAGAGGCCATGCCTTTAACACCAGGCATCTGTCTCAATGAGGCCCTTTTGTAGGATGTCCACATCTTTAGTATTTTCAGTTATGGCTCCTAGTTTGCAGTCATCTGGAAACTTCATTAGCCACAGACCTTCCATGTTAAAGTTTACTTCAGGGAAGAAGATACAAAACAGGACAGGACCCAGGACTGAACCCTGTGGTACTGCACTCGTCACTGGTCCAAAGTCATACTTGGAGTCTGCTACTTTCACAGTGTGTGTTCTGTCAGTGAGCCAGTTGGCAACCCATCTTGTGACATAGCAATTTATACCTAGTTTAGTGGGTTTATCTATAATTCCAGAGTGGGGAATGGTGTTGAAAGCTGTGGCAAGATCTACATAGGCTGTGCAAACCACCTTACCCTTGTCTATGGTTCTGGTGACTGCTTCAATGACGTCTATCAGGTTTAGGAGACATGATCTGCATTTTACAAACCCAACATGGTTGTGGTCCAGAGTTTGGAGATTACCAATGTCTTTTTTTATAAGTTGTATGATGATACATTCCATGGCCTTGCAGAGCAGGCTCATCAGGCTAATGGTGGGCTAGTTCCTGGGGTCCGTGGTGTCTCCACCCTTGTGTAGTGGGATAACCATCGGTGTGCGCCATTCAGCAGGCACAAAGCCTGAGGTGAAGCTATGACTGAACATGGTACGTTGGTGTAGTGCCTGTTCGTTCTGTAGTTTGTGTAGAACACAGCCTGGGAAGTTACCTGGTCCCATGGAAGCTGTGTTCCTGGCTTTGGAGAGTGTTTTTTACCAACTTTGCAGTCTTCCGTTATAGAGATGTGCTCTTTCATGGGTGAGAGGGGGGTAAAGTTAGCACTGATCCTATCTTCCAGGATGTTGGCAATATCAGTTGGGTCTGTATATTTAGTGCCATTGAGCTGTAACTCAGAGCAGATCTGAGTGTTGCCACTGAGATTCTTGACATAGCTATAGAATGCTTTGTGGTTGTCTTTAAAATCTGTGTCAATTTTACTTTCATAACTAGCTTTGGAGGATTTTATCGGGGATCACAGCTTCTTACTGATGTTGACCATGGAGCTCCTCCACTCATGGGATTTTACCCTCCTTTGCAACAGTTTCTTCCTTGAGTTGTGCAGTTTGTTTATGGCAGGGGAATACCAGATTGGCTTCCTTTTCTTGGAGGATAGCGTCTTGGTTCTGTTTGGGATAGCACTATGTATGCAGTCATGTAAGTGCTTATAAAGTGCAATTGGGAAAGATTCAGTAGTCGTAACTGTATTGTCCATCTGCATGGGTGTCCTGCAGTTCAGCACTTCTGTCTTAAGAAGCATGAAGTTGGCTTTGGAGACATTTTTTAACATGGTTTCCTTAATGGGGGTGTGGGTCCAGAATGTGGATATGTAGGGTAATTAGCTTATGGTCAGATGGGACCAATGAGGCGCTGACTTCAGGTGTGGAACACCGGTCACGCAGGACAAACCAAACCACATAACCAACACAAATAACCACAAAGTGAGCTAAATGCTACTCATTAACAGAAGTCTCAGCCTCCAGATGCACACACTTGAGGCACTTCTCATTATGGAGAATACTGATATCTGTGCAGTAACAGAAATTTAGTTCAAGGCTCCAGACAGCACACCAGCACTACCAGGATACTACTCATTCCATACCTTCCAGCATCAGAACCTGAATCATAGCACATATGGTGAGGATGTACCCATATTCATCAAGGATACCTACACCTCTCTCTACATGCTCTCTACAGGATATGTACCCATAGAATGTTGCACAGCAACGTTCTTCACATTCCACAGGGGTGGGGCCACAAAAAACCCTTGGCATTCATGCTCTATGAGCCTGACGAGTGTGTTCTGCAAGGCAATGGAGCCAATCATAATGGAAGTCAACAATACAGAGATTGGGAACCTTCATACAGTTGAGTACACCCAGATTGGCTTCGTGAAACGCAGACCATACCTCCTGAACTGGGAGGATTTCTCTGACAGTTACCCAGGCTACAGATGATTGAAATGAGCTCAACACAGCCTACCTATACCTCGCTAAGGCCTTTGACACCATTCCCCAGTCAGGTATCATAGATGAACTCACCAACCTGGCCATGTATCCATACATCACACGATGGATTGCAAACTGGCTCACAGATAGATCCCACATATTAAGAGTTGCTGGGCTATATGTCAGACTCTACACCGGTAACGACTGGTGTTCCCCTGGGTTCAGTCCTGGGGTCCCGTCCTGTTTGATATAGACTTCTCAAATGTACATGCCAACACAGGAGGGTTGTGGTTGACTAAGTTTGCTGGGAATTGTAAAGTGTTTGCCATAACAGATTCCCCGGAAGACAGACATATTCTCCAGAAGGGACTCTATGAGACAGATGTGTGGTGTCAGAATCATGGCCTCAAGCTCACTGTGGAGGAATGCATAGTGATCCTCTTTGTTGAAAACAAAATACCCACAAACTACCACATAGGTGTTACCCCCTTAAAAATGACAAGGTGATAAGGGATCTGGAGACACAAGTAGATAGTCATCTTTCCTTTGACAACCATGTTGCCAAAGTGATTGGGAGATCCTATGTGGCCCACCTAATGAACAAAGGGTTTGCATCAGGATCCAAAGAGGTAGTGTTGGCACTCTACTCTTACATCATCAGACCAATCATTGAGCACAGTGCACCATTTTGGATGCACTCGACTTAGCATATCCAGCAGCTGTAGAGACCACATAGGCACCTCACCAAGAGGATTACTGGCCTCAAACAGCTGTGTTATGCAACACAACTGTTAAAACTAAATCTGTTCTTCGTTGAGTACCGCCTACTCAAAGGCACACTCTGCCTAACATACAGAGCCATGTCCAACACATAACTGTTGAACATGCTCCATCTACAGATAACAACATTGAGTCACCCTACACATTCCAGGTATATGAACCTCATCAGAACGATGAATACAACATGCTGGTGGGATAGAATACCATCCCAGACACTTGCCTTACTGTGGAACAGAGTCCCAATGTACATGAGACAGAACCCCTCACTCGCACTCTTCAATTGGAACCTTGATGAGTGGATGGGAAAGTCAATTCATGCCAGGCATCACATTAGCAGCCCCACTAGAAAGGGGCTTAGGGTACTAAGTATTAGAACTAGGCCTTGGGAGACTACCCAATGATGTGGTGAAAGCTGCACAACTTGCATAGGCTGATATATGTCTTCGTGGAGATAGTCTACTACATACCTATGAACCTATGTGACAGGTAGATGTCTACAGATAGTAGATGTGTACTTCATTGTACAGTCATGTTGTACAGCAGGCACATGGACCACATACACTGTAATGCTTACAGATACTGGTGGCTGTTATGTACAGTTGGAGAGATGTGCACCTCATGTCTTTCATGCCATTGGGATGTGTGCTGGGTGGAACAGTCTTGGATGGCTCCCTGTCATGGTCACCCTCTTACACACATCTCTGCCCATCCATCTTTGGCTTAGTATACTGTCTTCCCCCTACACACACACACACACACACACACATATATATATATATATATATATATATATATATATATATATATATGTGTATATATATATATATATATATATATATATATATATGTACATAGGTAGGTAATAGGCTATATGCCTGAAGGCATATATTAGTGTGGCTAGAGTGTGCAGCTATCAACACCCTTGGAGTTAGTTCCCTAGGCCTCTGTTTAGTAGAGCTGATGAAGTGATCCATGGTGTGACAGTTCAGTTTCACATACACTGATCAAGGCTCCTCTGGAAGAGTGCCAATGAGGGACTCGGCTTAATGTTGGTTGGGAGCCTGTTCCAAAGCAAGGGAAGTCTGTGAGTTAGTAATATATCCCTCAAACATGTTCTATTTAATGTTGTGATGATGATATCCCTAGAGCATGTGGTACAGTGAGCTTGGGTTTACTTCAGATAGCGCATGTACATCAGTTCTGCATTGGACATGGACCTGTATGTTGGGCAGAGATCTCCTGAGTAGACAGTATGCAACAGAGTACAGATTGAGTTAAATTCAGTCTTGTTGCATGGGGCAACTGTTTGAGGCCAGTAATCCTCTTGTTGAGGTACTTCAGTGGTCTTTCCAGCTGCTGAAGGTGCCTAGTCAGATTCATCGCAAGTGTGTTGTGGTACTCTCTGATGGGTCTGATGACTGATGAGTAGAGGGAACCTCCTCTGACCTACATGCAAAGACCTTGGCAGTTTGTGGGAACACATAGCATGATTTTCTGACCACTTTGTGAATGTGTTTCTGGAAGTAGAGATGACTATCCACATGTGTCCATAGATCACTTATTATCACCTCCATATTTAGGGTGTTGGCACCTATGTGGTATTTGTATGACTGTAGCTCGAGGCCATAATTCTGACACCACATCTGTCTGACTGAGACCCTTTTTAAGGATGTCTCTGTTGTCCCAAACATCGATTATGACAACTTTTTTGCAGTAATTCACAAACTTTGCTAAACATAGCCCTCGTGTGTTTGACTATATTTCTGAAAAGTATACACCAGACAGGAGGGATCCCAGGACTGAGCCATGGGGGACAGCAGTTGTTACCAGCTTGAACAGGAGACCACAATTCTTACCTTGTGGGATCTATCTGTGCTCCATTTGGCAATCCACCAGATGACATACATATTTATGCACAGGTTGTTGATTTTGTGGATACGACATGTGTCTGGGATGTTGGAAAATGGCTTTTCAAGGTCTATGTGGGACGTGTGTAGCTCATTTCATTGATGTATGTCCTGGGTGACTCCCTTGAAAACAATCTAGCAGGTTTGGGAACCATGATCTGCCCCTGACCAAACCAAAATTGGTAGGGTTTGGTGTTTGTAGGCTCCCAATAGCTCTGTTTATGAGTTCCATCATGATGGACTCCATGGCCTTGCAGATCAGGCTTAACAGGCTTATAAAACAATAGTTCCCATGGTCTGTTGTGCACCAACACTTGTGGAGTGTGCCAAACGTTGCTGTAACGCATTCAACAGTTTCATATCCTGTACAGAATGTGAGTCTCAACAGACTGTTCAGGTGCAGGGTCTGTTTGTTATGGAGTTCACATATGACACAGCTAGGGAAACCATGTCATCCCATAGACACCGTGTTTTTAGGTTTGGAAAGTGCTGTTTAACCATTGTATATGTGATTTTTGGGTTTTCACAATCTCCAGGTACGATAATGGGCCCTTCTGTCAGTGAGAGGGCGGTAAATATGTATGAACCTGTCTGACAAGATGTTGGCATTGTCAGTCATGTACATGTATTCATTTACAGTTTGCACTGACTCAGAACATATATGAGTTTACATTGATATTTATGCCATAACGAAAGAAAGCTTCATGGTTCTCTATGGACTCTTTGACAACATTTTTGCCAGAACATGGATTGGATAATGTTAGGAGTGCTCATTGTTTATTGATGATACTGATCAGAGATTTATTGATCTTCTTTCAATTTTCACTTTCTTTGAACAACTTAAGTACTTGTAGTACATAGTTTGATTATGACAGGAGTCCAATATATTATATGGGTCTGTTTTCATATAACTGTATTTGCAAGGCAGGATTGGTGAATAGTGACAAGTTTCTGGGGTAAGAACTGCAACTGCCAGATATGTGTGGCCCACTGCTGTACTCAGACATGGCCTAAGTGTGTGAGCATGCCCAGTATGACCTTTCAGTATGTTGCTGACTGAAATTTGCTAAATTTGTTTGTGTGTGAGCATGCCCAGTATGGACATGCATACTATATGTGTGTGAAAAATCAAATTGGTTTTTACTTCAGGGCTCACCTTTGTGTTGTACATTGACAGGAAGAACGCTCTGCCTGTAGGGCATCCATAAGTCACTTTGCATAGACTTATCAACATTTCTACATACAGGGGGAACAGCTATTATTTGTACATTTCTACCTGGGGGGCACACCTGATTGTTATTGTGGGTGTACATAGGATGAGGGGTTCACCTGACACTTATACACATTTGCTAGGCCTGCACTGCTATGTCAGCTACTCCATTTCAGTCTGTACTGTTGCCTATCGTACTGGCTTGAGGCATACTACTGTACTACAGATCTTAGCTTCCAATTTCACGTATATTAGTTTGTGACTTCATAGCCTACCCAACCCACATCACACTACCTGGCCTGCTGTTATCTGTCTGCATAGGCCTGGGGGGAAGTTCAGAGGGCATGATACAGCATTTGTTTGTGTTTGTGTTAGTCTACAATTGTCATGCTGTGTCTGTGCCAGTGAAATGCAGTCATGGCTTAGTGGTTCAGTACTGTGACTATAGTGCACAGTATCCTGAGTTCGAGCCCTGTCACTGCTTTTTATTTTCCTGCTGGGCAGACCTGACTGGTTAAGGAACAGTAAAGCAGGTGTGAGCATGTTTACCCGACTTTGCTCGACTTTGCCCAACATTGCCCAACGTTGCGCTAGTTTGCACAGTGGGCAGCTACGCGCAATTGTGCCTAAATATGTTAAACAGTGGTAAAATGTGCTTAGCACTGCTTTATATTGCTTAAAATAAGGCAATCATGCCTCAGGTGGTGCTGCAGGGCTGCCTATGTTGGATGCACATAGTATACTCCCTATACATGTTTGAAAACAGGTAGTTTCAAGTTAGGCATCCCTTTTATTGTATGTGCGAGTCAGACAGAAGTGTCATTTCCAGGGTTCCTACTGAGTCAGTGTATGTGCTATGCGTTGCCTTTTTGCCAAGGCCAAGGCATACTGGGCACGCCTCCTTCTGCCTACTGGGGCAGGCTCAGGTTGTTCCTCCTCCGTGTCACGTTGTGCCTGTGCAGGCCTTGGCAATGGTGGGGGACTGTGTGGCCCTGTCCCATGCTGTTCCTGCTGCAGCTGTTTTCGCAGGATCATACTGTGTAGCATGGCACATACCATGACAATTTGGGCACATGTAGTTGGTGAGTACTGAAAGGCTCCACCAGATGTGTCCAGGCACCGGAACCGTGACTTGAGCATCCCAAACACACGCTCAATTATGTTTCTTGTTTGTGCATGTGCCTCATTTTGGAGTTCTTGTTTGGGTGTGTGTACATTTCTGATGGGTGTCATCAGCCACGGCTCCAGTGTGTATCCAGCATCCCCCACTAGGCGACCGTCAGGGGTCCCCATTGGTAAATCTCTGGTAAAGCTGCGTTGCATGCCAGATGTGGGAATCGTGACAGCTTCCAGGGCAGCCAGCACACACATTCATTATTATGCTCTGGGCATCGCACACGACCTGGCAGTTGATGGAGGGGAAGCCCTTGCAGTTGATGTAGACCCTACCCCGCTCACCGGGTGGTGCTTTGATGTGTATGTGCGTGCAGTCTATTGCACCCACTACCTCAGGGTATTCTGCTATTTGGTGGAAAAGATGCATATTGCTGGCCAATGCCTCACGGGAATTGGGGAAATATACATGCTCACCGACATGTGCTGACTTGGCATCCAGGAGCTGGTACAGTACCCTGGATGCTGATGCCTGTGAAACCCCATCATATCAACAGTTGGTCTCTCTAAGTTACCTGTAGCTAGTATTCGTAGGCCAACACATACCTTGGTATCCACTGAGATGGGTTCCCCTCTGTTGGTTCTGTGTGTGAGGCGTGGCCGGCACAGCTCAACAATTTGCTGCAGGAGGTCTCTGTCCACTCTATAGCGCTCCACTATCTCCAGCTCATGTAGCCCCTGGTAGGTTACCCTGGGTCTGTCCACTCTTCTCCGTCTCCTCACTGGGGGTTGCTCAGCAGCATTCGCAATATCACCACCCTCAGCATCTTGCACATGTTGGCTTATGATAGCAATAGCAGCCCCTAACATTTTGTCTGACTTAAGCTTTTTATGTTTTCACTCTTTGTATACTGCAGTGTTGCAGAGTTCTTGAGAAAAAACATGGGGGAATGGTGTTTGCAGAATTTAAAGTGCTGGGCTGGGCTGGTCTAGTCTACTGTCTGTGTAATTGGCTGATTCTGATATATTTCACCTGGCAGCTCTGCTAGTTCTCCTTGGTTAACTTCCTATTACTTCTTTTCCTTCCTTTTCCCTTTCTGTTTCCACAAGGGGCAGCGCTGCACAAACAAGTGCAAACACACGCACAAGCATGCACACAGGCTTACACAGGCTTAGACGGGTGCACATGCGCACACACAAGCTTACAGGCGCGCACACGCGTGCACAAGGTGTAAGCACGTTTGCAAGAAATTTCAGATATATCCACGGCGTACACCTTTGATTTCTGGGTTTCAGCTAGGACAACTGTAGACACGCCTCTTGCAATCCTGAGCAACTCATGGCAAACACAAACCACTCTGCTCCAATAAGCTAACAGTCTTTCAGACATACCCCCTCATGATGTCACCTATCTTCTACTCTACTAGTCCCATACTCCTACACTTACACTCTAGGGACATGGCTCACATACCAGTGAAAATTGGGATTCACTATCCTTATCCTCATTTGCATAGGATTGCCTACTAATGCTTGGTTACATCTCTCAAACTGAGCTTCCCTCCTTAGCAACCACTACTCAGTAGCCATGTTGTCTTCAGCCTGCCATTCACCTGCATGGCAGAATAATCTTTTTATTAAACATGCCTATTTTGGCTAATTTTTAATTATTTTCTGGTTTTTAAAGCGCCGCACATTTGCGCGGCACTGCGCTATGCTTAAACATCGGAGATCGGGGAAAAAAAATAAAAAGTAATTTTTATTCATTTTCAACCTATAAAAATGCCAATGGCCTTATATTTGGCCATTGGCATGCTTCTTCAACTGGATGCATCCTTTATTTGGAGCTGTCATAGCTCCGGTTAGCGATTTGTAGAATGGTACTCCGTTACCAATGGAGTACATTTCTGCAAATAACACTACTCTTCCACGGACAGGGTAGTGTTTCTGTCCGTGCAAGAGTAGCTTTAGAAGCTCTCATGCACGCCCTTGCCGGCTGTTGCTGGATCGCTCGGCAGACATATTGGCTGTCTGCCGTCTTACACTACTCTTAGACTCCATGCAAGCCTTCGTAAATCCGGCCCATTGACGTTTCATGTATTCCTAGGCTAGCTATTTTTGAAGCAATTTCTAGTGCTATACCACGTTGAAAGCTTTGGATAAATCTAGGAAAAAGTGCCAAGTGACTTAAGTTCCCAGAGTTTTGATACTGGTTAACAGATGTTATAAAACTAAGATGAGCTGTACATGTGCTATGAAAAGGATAGAAACTGTACTGTGTAAGAGAACGGAAGCAGCTGTCAGTGAGAATGCTGAGAAGCTGAGACTGGACACACTTCTCCAGAATTTTTGACAGTGGAGACAGTATGGCAATAGGCCTGAAGTTTGACAGCTCATTTGAATTTCCACCTTTGTGGAGAGAAAGAATGTAGCACCTTTTACACAGAGTTGTAACATAGTTGTTGGTGATGGAGTGGTTGATTAGGACAGAGCTATGAAAAGCTACACCTGAGCAACAATTGTTAAGTATTCACATGGTATGTTAAGGGCAAGGGTGGTAGATTTTAAGGTTAGTAATATTCTTTTGATAAAAGAAATTGAAACTGGGTGAGTGCAAGTGTTTTGGGGACTAAGAAAGGAAGAGAGTCACCTGTGTCTGCCTGTGCCAAGGGTTTCATAAGAGAGATTACTGTTTGGATGAAATGGGTATTGAGTTTGCTGGCTCTGCTGTCAGTATGGTTAGATGAAGTAGGTCTAGGTTGTTTTGGCATACTGGATTTTAACAGCTGATTGACAGTAGTCCAAAAAGCTTTGGGGTTATAATTTGCTGCCTGTATATTAATATAGTAGTTTTTTTAATTTGTTTTGATTTGATTTTTAGTGGAAGTTCTGAGACATTTACAGTACTGATGGGCAGCTATGGTTTTAACTTGCTTCTGTTTTTTTCCAGGCTATGCCTCTGTCTTTCATGAACAATTTAGTACTTTTTGTGAGCCAGGGTTCTGGATTTGATTTATTTTGGTTCTTATTTTGGCTACTTCATTTAGTATGTTAAGGAAAACTGAGATGAAGAGAGCTACAGCTTCATTAAGTGTAAGGGTCTGAAGAGGCTGCCAGTTGACTCATTTTAGTACTGCAATGAATTTGTTTTTACTAAAGAAGGAGAGGTTACGAGCAATGTTGTACAGATGCTGTTTTTGATTAGGTTTATGCAGCCTTATTGCAAATATGCGTATGTGATCACTTATGGTATCAGGTAAAGCATATGTTGAGATGATTTTGTCTGGGGCATTAGAAAGAATCCTATCTAAGGTAGAGGCTCTACCAGAGTTGATGTACCTTTTGGGAGTTGAAATAAGCTGAGTGAAACCATGCTGAATGTTCTTCTTTCGACTTTTCCCGGTTAGGGGTCGCCACAGCAGAACTCCGGTCCACTAATGATTGGCAGTAGATTTTTATGGTGCCGTGGTGCCAGCTCAACACCTAACCATCAATGAAGGCACGCCCATTCTACGCATGTCTTTCGAACGCCACTCGACAGCGGGGAGGACATGCAGACTCCACACAGAAGGCGCTCCAGCCGAGAATCGAACGGGAGAACCTCTTGTTGTGAGGCAACAATACTACCTCTGCACAATCGCGGATGATATTAAAAGAACAGTCACTAGTAATAGTTTGCCAATCTATATTCAGGTCTCATAAAATTACTGTCTCATGGGAAATGTTACTCGATGCCCAAGATAGAAGCCCTTAAGCAGGAACTATGTTACTTTCCTGGTGGAACGTAAGTTCCTATAATACAAAGGCTTTTGTGAACATTAATTTGGAAGGATCCTATAATTATTTCGGCATCGATGAGTGGGGTGGACTTATATGAGACCTAGAGAGGTTAAGTATAGATAATGGCCACACCACCACCTTTGGTATGGATTTTCTCAAGTCTTAAGAATATATCCTTATGGTATGATTTTTTTCATCTTTTTATTTTTTGTTTAGGAAGCAACGTTACAAAACTTTTAGAGCATATATACATATTTTCTACAGAATGAGCACCGAAACTACAAAGATCTGGTGTTTGGAACCTATCGTGAATGGTAGGAAAAAACAGGTCCACTAGGAATAGTACAGTGGCACTCTCTCAACCAATAAGTAGGGGGAAACAGATGACCCAGTCATGTCAAACAGATAAATGAGTGCATGTGTATGGAGAAGAAGCAGATAAGAAGCCAGTGGGACAGGGCAGCTAATTCCAGCATCGATTCAGAAAGCAACTGAAAGCAAATTCCACCATCCATTCAGTGAACAGCTGAAATCTGGTATTAAAATTAAAAAAAAAAGAATGAGTAAACAAACAGGGGAAACAAAATGACGTGTATACCTAAAAATAAAACTGCATATACAATCAGTAAAAATAAATGAAATGCATATGTCCAGAGATAACCCCTAGAGATGTGACCTCACTCTTAGTGAGGTGAGTGGATTGTGGCTGAAAAAGGTAGAGTTCAAGGTCAGGATCCAGTCTTCTGCAGCACAAAGCTGAGTTCTGTGCCTGGCCCTAGGACAAATATAAGGATGAGGACTCCTGCAGATTCAATTTATAGTGGAAAGAAAAAAACTTGAAAGGGAATGACTGAACTTGAAAGAGTGTGATTTAAAATGGAAACCTCAAAAAAGAGATGCTAAATGTAGGGGTATATTACAGTGGTGTGGAGCAGTGTGGACTTGGAAATTCAGATGGGAATGGGAATGCATAACCTAGTGTAGGCCAGGAGGGATAGCAATATGCTAAGTGTGACCACAGATAACCCCTACAGTTGGGAGTCTCACTGGTAGTGAGACAAGTGGACCATGCCTGGAAAAGGTGGAGTTCAAGGTAATGCTCCAGTCTCCTGCAGAACGAAGATGAACATTCTGCCTGGTCCACAGGACATAATCAGCAATGCAAACTACAGGAAACTCAAATGGTTTCAGGACAGCACTATCAAAGGACCTGAGTGTAGGTCAGGAGGAAAATGGATAAGTTTAATGTTCCACCTGACCATGGGAACTGGAGAAGAGAAAAGTGACCAAGAAATCCTGAACTGCTTATGCAGCCTCTGCTTCTTCTTACCTAGACAGGAAACACATTCTTTGAGGCTGATGAAACTTTAAGGCTTGATGTCAGAGAAATGGAAGACTGACAGGAATCTGACAACTTTTTGGCTGACAAAGACTTTTTCTCTATAACTGAAGATTCAACTGGTTTGGTCTATTTTTAAGAATGGAAGATGTAAACTGTCTCAGATATGGCACTTAGATATATTATACTTTTTCCAAGATAAATTACTCAGATCTCAAGTTGAATCTGTGGATAATCTTCCTCCTACGGGCACAATTTATTGATGAACAGACACTTATAAAAAGCAAGTAGACAACAAAAATATACTGAACCAGTAAGTAAGGGAAATATGGAAGAAAATGTACCCTTTTCATTTCTCGTTTTAATCTACATAGCAAAAGCAAATGAAAATGTCTGAAAGCCAATAAGGCAAGCATAGGTCAAGAAATGGAACAAACAGTTTGAAAAGAAAAAAACAATGTAAAACGTGAAAAAAATCTTCTTGAAGAGTGAATCAAAAGATGGTAAATGTAGGGGGATATAGTATCCATGAACCAGAAGAGGCATTCCTTCAAAACTACTACAGGGAGATGTGTTAAGTTACCCTGTTTTGGTGACTAGATAAGTAACCAGGGTTACAGCCAATCAACATAAAAAGTCAAATTACTGAACACTGCAGCAAGAGAGCTGAGGGGATATGCACACTTCCAATGAAGTGAAACAGTGGTTCTGCAAGTCATGTTTAAGTATATGTTCTTGATATTTTACGTCCTAGTCATGGGCAAATTAATTAAAATGCAAAATTGTTAGTACTTTAAATTAATGTAGGGCCAGCTGATGTCCCATAATAGTGCTCAGATACAGTGGGTATAAAACACTTTGTGCACACCCTTAAACTAATTCTTTGTTGAAGCACCTTTTGATTTAATTACAACATTCAGTCTTCTTGGCTACACACCTGCCATTAATTAAAGAGACTCTGATTAACCCCAAATAAAGTTCATCTATCCTAGTAGGATTTTCCTGACATTAACTCAGTTGCCTGCTACAGCAAAAGCCATGGTTCGCAGACAGCCTACAAAGCATCAAAGGGATCTCATTGTTCAAAGGTATCAGTCAGGAAAAGGGTACAAAAAAAATTTCCACAGCATTGGATATACCATGGAACACAGTGAAGACAGTCATCAAAAAGTGGAGAAAATATGGGACAACAGTGACGATGCAAAGAACTGGACGTCACTCCAAAACTGATGAAAAACAGATGAAAACTGTTCGGGCAGGCTGCCAAGAGACCTACAGAAACAGTGAAGAAGATGCAGGAATTTCTGGCAAGTACTGGTTGTATACTACATGTGACAATCTCCCATATTCTCCATATGCCTGGACTATAGTAGGGTTGCAAGACCGAAGCCTTTTCTTACAAAGAAAAACATCCAGACCTGGCTAAAATTTGCAAAACAATACATCAAGTCTCCCAAAAGCATGTGGGAAAATGTGTTATGGTGTGATGAGACCAAGGTTGAACCTTTTGGCCACAATTTCAAAAGGTACATTTGGCTCAAAAACAACACTTTGCATCACCAAAAGAACACCATTCCCACGGTGAAGCATGGTGGTGGCAGTTTCATGCTTTGAGGTTGCTTTTCTTCAGCTGGAACTGGGGCTTTAGTCAAGGTGGATGGAATTATAAAGAGTTCTAAATATTAGTCACTTTTAGCCCAAAACCTTCAGGCACCTGCTAGAAATCTGAAGATGAAGAGGAATTTCACCTTTCACCATGACAATGACCCCAAGCATACAGCCAAATCAGCAAAAGAATGGCTTCACCAGAAGAAAATTAAAGTTTTGGAATGGCCCAGTCAGAAATCAGACTTAAATCCAATAGAAAATCTGTGGGGGTGGCCTGAAAAGGGCTGTGCACAAGAGATGCCCTCGCAATCTGACAGATTTGGAGTGCTTTTGCAAGGAAGAGTGGGCAAATATTGCCAAGTCAAGATGTGCCATGTTGATAGACTCCTACACAAGAAGACTGAATGTTGTAATTAAATTAAAAAGGTGCTTCAACAAAGTATTACACTCTCCTAACACACACTCCTAACAAAACTTAACTCTACCTACAATAAGGTTGCCAAATTCTCTGCCCAACACACTTATAAAACCCATCACTGTATCTCACTTAAACACCTAAAGTGGCTGGAATTACCTAACCTGCTTCTTCTCTCTCAGCTTCAAATTATACAGTCTATACTATATTAACCTTCCTCCTGTGCTAACATATCTTCATTTCTATCCCACTACTCTCCATCTAGATCACTCCATAGCTCAGACCAAGACCTATTACTTATCTATAAACCTAGAACTAAAAACGGATGCAACTTATATAGCTAGCATCCTACCATCGCCTGGAACAAGCTTCCACTACAAGTTTGATTACTAAATTAACCTAAACAATTCAAAGCAGCTGCCAAAGAATACTTAAAGACTCTCTGGTCCTGCCTCTGTACCCACCCTCCATAAACAGTTCCCTTCATTCCTAAGCCACTCTCTAAGTGACCACTAATCCTCTTATTTTCCACACTCTTATGGTCACTTCTCCCCATGGCCTTGTTCATCCCACCTTCTTCCAAAGTTGATTTCTTCAGTCCTTTACCTTAACTTTCTCCCTCCTTATATAACATACCAAAAACATTTCCCTGACATTTTTGCTAAACTCCTGTTGTACTAATTCAATAAGACTATTTTCAAATATGTCCCATCCACATGCCTGATTTCTAATGAGGACTTGTAATATAATTGCTTGCTTATTATTAATATTGCTAACACTTGTTCATTAATTGACTGTGTCATCCTTTTTGTAACATGCTTCTGTTACTGTTTATTTTGTAATTATATAGTTTATTTTTTGGGGGCTTTTCCCCCCGAGCCTCCGCTGAAAAAGGGCTATTTTAGCTCAGTCAGACTACTCCCAGTCAACAAATGTAAAATAAAATAAATAAAAATAAGTAAATTATTTTAAAGGTGTGCACACTTATGCAACCAGCTTATAATTTCCCCTAAGAAATTTGTTTGTTTTTCAATTGAATTGTACAGGTTATAGGTCACATTAAAAGTGGGAAAAGTTTTGAAATGATTTATTGTGGTTTAATTTTTTATATCACAAAAACCTGGCATTTTTACAGGGGTGTGTACACTTTTTATATCCACTGTATTTCCCTGCATGGTGGTGAATAAGGATTTGGAAGCCTTTAGCTGAGTTGGAGTTCTTATGAACACTGTTAAGCAGTTCAATAAGTTAGAGCTATAATTGGTTTTAATACAGTTTGGCATTTCACTCTGGTTGGGGCTGAACATGGTAGTACACTGTTGTGCTGCAGGTCCTCCAGATTAATTATTTGTTTGGTGAATAAACCAAGCCTTAATTCTGCAGACAGCATTACAGCCATTGTGCATACCCCATGCATAGTGCAATTTTCTTTCGCCTTGGTGCCCAGTCTGATTTCACCTTACAAATTGCAAGACAAATCCTCTTTTATGGTGAAGCTTGCCCCAATGCCAAGGATTACAATCCAAATTTTCTTTTAACAACTTAACATTTTTTTAATAAAACATCATACTGGAAACATCTGACTGCATTTACATCAAAATAATGAAAACAAACTTATTTTCCAGTATTTTATTTTATTTATTTATTTATGTATTTATTTAACATTTGTTTACTGGGAAGGTCCTTTTTCAGCGGAGGCCCGGGGAGAAAAGTTCCATGACTAAAAGTAAATTTTAATGCATACATTACAATAAGCAATAAAGTACAAAGTAAACAAAATAAAGTATACGTAAGAAAATACAAATTTGTTACATCTTCACAACAAAACCTATGCTTTGAACATAGCTAGTGATATTTGTAAAGTATGACTTATGTCAAGATATAAGGTTAAGACAGGTCAGTAGGAATAAAGGATTAAACACTGAGGAAGAAGTTGGATATGGTCGGGAATACTGTGATGTATCAGAGCATTCATGAGGGGTTAGTACAGGAGCATAGCCACTTATTTTTTAGATAAGCTTTAAGTGATGGCTTAAAGTGGTTAGTGGATGAGATTGAGAGAATGTATTTAGGGAGTTCCATACACATATATAGTTGGAAAATAAACCCCAGGATTCATGAAGCTTGCGCCAGGTGCAGGCATAGCGTAGGCAGTATAACGCCAAATATGGCTGCCGAGCAATTCAGGTACGATCCAATTCCACATGCACTACCAGCGTATGCCAGATCTGCGCAGCTCTCGGCTCAGGTATGCTAATCACCCCATGCGCAGTACTGCAGCATGCAAATGAAGCTACACAGCGATTCATGAAGTGGTGCAGGCGTAGTATAAGCCTACAGAAATATAAACCAAAAAAAAAAAAGGTTTACATTTTGCCAAACAGAGCATCGGAGGCATAGAAGCGGACCAGACTCATGTATTACAAAGTTAACATATGCCAATGGCTAAATATACAGCCAATGGCATAAGAAAAGATGCACAACACATAAAAAATAACATTTAATGTCATGGCCACAGTAATGCAAAGTACAACCACAGGGCATGTGTGCGCAAATGTGAACACACGGAAAATATAAACAAATGTCATAAAATTGCAATGTAACACAAATCATGATTTCACCATAATAGGCAATGGTATGCATGCTACACCACAACCAAGCTGCAAGGGTTGCTAATGGTCTGTGATAGTGTTCGGCACAGTAACTATGAATTAGTAGTCAATGCCATGCAAATGAGGCAAGTAATAATGAATCGCAAATGTCCTGCCGGCCGAAGGATGTACCATATGGCACAGCGGTACAACACTGAGGAGTGGTCTGGAGGTATACATGACATCAGCAGTGGAGTGTGCCACCGCAGCTGTAAGCACATTGGAGCAATGCAAATCTGGGCTGCTCATTGCTAAGCAAAGCCGCAGGATAGGGGTGTGGCTGTAGGTATAGCTTTGCTTAGCTGAGAGCACACATGGTGCCCGAAAGCGCATGTGTACATGGATGAAAATGTGCCCAAAACCCGGTAAGCGGATGCAAGTGCCGCGCACCACAGCTCAAACAGGAAGTTTAGGGGAAGACAATAAGGAAATGCAGCAGTTTGGTAAATGGAGTACAACTGAGCAATTAACACCTATTAACTCAGAGTGGGCCATTGACGGCAGCTAACAAGGCTGCTAGCAGCAACCTGCAGAACAGGATAGGGGAAGTGTCGGATTGCAAAGAAAAGAGAACAGACACCGCAGAGCAAAGCAAACCTGCAGTAGATCGGCTACAGAACACATTTTGCAAGACAATCCTGGTTTGGGAAAGTAAAAAGAAAGCAAGCTGCTGGATGCATGCCAGACAATGGGAGGGGAATCGATAAGAAAAGGTAAGGCAAGGGCAAGAGGTAATCCATGGCAGCTAAATGTAATTCAACACCAAAGGCACCACAATAGCAGCAACTGTGGTAAAACACATAAGAACTCTGCAGCTCCGATTGTACATACACACTCTATGACATCATCAGTGTTCAAAGCACAATAGTATAAAGTGTGACGGCACCTCACACACACTTGTGTATTCCCAAACACTGCACCACTGGTGTAAACAGACGGGGAACTTTTACAATGTACTTGCTGGGAGCTGCCATAGTGGTGATTCATCACCATGTGTTGGAGACTGAAGGTGGTGTGGAGGATGATGCTGACAACCACCTCAGGCCCCGGAGGAGGAGAAGAGTGTTCAGACCAAGGGTAACCTACCAGGGGCTACATGATCTGGAGATAGTAGAGCGTTACAGGGTGGACAGGGACATCATACAGCAAATAGTTGAGCTGTGCCCGCCATGCCTGAGATCCAGAAACAACAGAGGGGAACCCATCCCAGTGGACACAAAGGTAGGTGTAAGCTTGAGAATACTAGCCAAAGGTACCTTTCAAAGGCCAACTGGAGATATCATGGGGATCTCACAGGCATCAGCATCCAGGGTACTCCACCAGTTCCTGGATGCCATGTTACCACATGCCAATGAGCATATAAACTTTCCCCGAACTCAGGAGGAGTTGGCCAGCAATATGCGTCTCTTCCACCATGTGGCATACTACCCGGAGGTACTGGGTGCAACAGACTGCACGCACATACATATCAAGTCGTCATCCAGTGAGCATTGTAGGCGCTACATAAACCGCAAGGGATACCACTCCATCAACTGCCAGGTCATGTGCAATGCCCAGGGCATTATCACAGATGTGTGTGCTGGCAACCTTGGAAGCTACCATGACTCCCACATCTGGAAAGCCTCACAGGTGTATCAGGTATTTGTCAGGGGGGACATCCCATATGGCCACCTTGTGGGGGATGCTGGCTATGCACTGGAGCCGTGGATGATGACTCCCATCAGAAATGCACACACACCCATGCAAGAACGCCATAATGAGGCACAAGCACAAACCACAATCATCATAGAGCGTGTGTTTGGGATGCTGAAATCATGGTTCCATTGCTTGGACATATCTGGTGGAGCCTTGCAGTACTCTCCAGGCACGTGTGCCCACATCTTTATAGTATGTGCCATGCTACATAATATGATCCTGCGGAAACAGCTGCAGCAGGGACATAATGATGAAGGCCCTCACAGCCCACCGCATTTGCCAAGGCCATCACAGGCACAGAGGGATTCAGACCACGAACACCCTGTGCCAGCCCCAGTAGGCAGACGGCGTGCCCAATATGCCCACGCCTTGGCAAAGAGGAAACGTATAGCACATACACTGACAGTGTAAGCCCCTATGGACTGACACACTTCCCCACCTGTACACACAGCAAAATGGATGGCACACACACATGACCACCTGTAAATTGTAAAGTATAGGTGGCCTACTGTGTGAATCCTACATAGGCAGCCTTCAACTACTGCACACACGACAGCTATTGGAACAAGGAAAGTCAACACCTGAACAGTAAACGAAGCTAACAGCATATGTTGATACTGTATGTATAGGTTCCTAGGTACATCGGTAGATACATGCCCGATTGTCAGAGGCCATTCATCAGCCTAGGCAAAATGTGTCTGCTGTCGCCACCCCTTCGATTAACTAACTGTGGAGCAGAGCCAATGGCGGGATCCATGTGTGTAACCACTGTTCTCCACCCACTCTGCATGGATTCCCTGGTGTGTTAATGAGTGGCTCCATATAATGTAATCAGGGATGTAGTGCCAAAGCATGGGGATTACCCATGACAGGTATCTGTCACCCCAGCATTCTCCAGTTATGGTTGTGTTAAGGTGTAGCACATTACAGTGTGTGGCTCACTGTGACACAGATTCCCAATGCTGGAGCATATCCATTAAACATCACTTGGACATACCATTAATAGGTATCATCCATATGTAAACTAACTGAGTTACACATTTGATTGCAATATAGAGGAACAGCCATAGTACAGTCCACATACAAAACACCATAACACTTGTACAAATCCCAGATGCCCAAGTGGTAAAGCCACTGACTGTGTCATGCATGTTCCCAGTTCCACGTCCTGCAAGGGCCGTTACGTAATCCCAATGGCACGAATAATGGATGTTGGATGCAGGTCATTAGAGCACGTTTAGCACATGTTAGCGGGTTTATGCGCCGGCAAGTGACGGTAAGCGTTGTTTAAACATGACTACATGGATATGCGCAAAACAGGTCTAAGCTTTGCTGAATATCGTGCATATCACGGTGAAAGATGTCCCGAACAGGTGAAACCAACTTTATTCACCGCTGTACTAATAGTGCCTGCCCTGAGAGGTAAAACGACCACTGCCAGGAGTAGAACACGCAACCATGTACACAATCACCTACCACTAAGCTACCCGAGATGTACCAACAGCAGGTGTGTATTGTGACAGGTTAAAACACAAAAGTGCGGAGTTCAGGAAACAGTATACACCACCATGTACCCAATGAAAGGTGTGTTCACTCTTTCTCTCTCTATATACATATATATATATATATATTATATATATATTTATATATATATATATATATATATATATATATATATATATATATATATTTTATATATATATATATAGAGAGAGAGAAAGGGTGATAGAGAGATATATGTCGATATATATGGATATACATATATCTGCAAAGATAAACATAGGTTAATGACATGTACACAACCATGGAGGTACAAATAAAAAGGATACTGCCATCTACCGAATGCTTTACATACCGACAGGCGTAATCACGAGGCTTAAAGAACGAAAGACCACAGTACCGGAACACTAGAACCGCGAGTAATATCATCACGATGTTAAGGGACATTTAGTTATTGCTGCTGGTGCTGCCGTCCAGTTAGGCACTGTGTTTAAGTGTGTTTCTGATTGCTGTAGTGTGTCTAAGTGTGTGTTGAGAGTGCGGTGTGTGTTTCCGTGGGACTGTAATGTGTGCGTGTGTGTGTGTTTGCATCGTGTGTCTGTTCGTGCTAAGTCGGAGGTAGATTATTACAGTAGGTGTGGTCATAGCCGGCCTTAGGCATACGGTTATCACCTGTCCCCCTTTGAGAGGGACAGTCCCTGCTTGGGCAGTTGTGTTCTGACAAAAAGTATTACAAAGGGCAAATGTCCTGAGATTGTAGGACATAATTCTGTCCCATATATTATGTATTAGTTGCATTAAATAGTTATTCCTGTATCTAAAATACGTAAATGTTACAAGAAACATAATAAGCAGCTAAAGTGCTACAAGAATAAGGTTTAATAAGGACAAAAGTAAGTTCTATCCTTTGTACTGACCATGGGTATGTGTCGGCCTCTAAACCCCGATGTGTGTCCTGCAAATGTCCCACTATGGCCATTTGAAAAGGTGGCAACCCAAGCCAAAGAGGTTCAGTCACCAACACAACTGCAATGAGTGCAAATATCTTTTACAGAAATACACAAGACAGCTTTCATGTAGTAACATTCCATTACATATTGATGTATTTCCGGAGGGATTGAAGGATTAACATCACCTGCATGCTATATAGGAACCAATTAACAATGGCTTAATGAATAAGCCTGCAATAAGCACAGTATTAGTCTACAAAATGATAGGTCTTGAATTAGGGAAGGAGCCCACACACACATATGGAATATGTATAAATGCAGTCCCCAGAAAAACCTTTATCTGCTATGTACACCCACCTACATCACCCGCACACCCGAAACAATTGCAATACAGACTGTAATAACATCACAAACATCCACTCACTCAATGATATCTGCAGAAGCGTTAAAAATAAGTTATGTCCTTACCATAACATTCCATGTGGAGTGTTCATCTCGCCTTTGTTCTTACACATGGGTTCGGAGCCGATCCTCGACTCCGAGTCGGCCGCATCGCAAAGCTCTACATCTCAGAGAAGCTCGAGACCAGACTATATCCCACAATCCTCCCTGCCATTACTCAGATCTAGTTTGCAAACAAACCAGACCGATAAACCAATACCTCAGATGCAAGAACTACACAATCTCTCAGACATCCAGAGACACTCTCTCACCATAGCAAAATAACTAAGGGTAGTAGCATATACCCCATGAGACACAGAACAATATACCCCGGAAGGGGTTAAGACATTTCAATCAGAGTCTAGTCCTACCCATTCTTCCAAAAACCGTGAGGGAGGGAATGTAAGAACAAAGGCGAGATGAACACTCCACATGGAACGTTATGGTAAGGACATAACTTCTTTATGTGAGAGTGTTCAATCTCGCCGTTTGTTCTTACACACGGGTAGCGTCCCTAGCTCCGTCATCCCGAGTGACTCATGGAAGAATGTTCCTAAGCACAGTGGAACCAAAAGATGTCCTGTCTTTGGAGGCTTTGTCAACTCTATAATGAGTGATGAAAGTATGTGGCTTAGACCACGTGGCTGCTGCACAAATCGTGTCCAAAGGCAAGCGAGCTGCATGAGCCAAGGAAGTGGAAACGGATCTGGTAGAATGGGCCTTAGGTTTGGTAGGTAAGGACTGATTCGACTTAGAGTATACAAAGGCTATACAATCAGCAAGCCATTTAGATAATGTACGTTTTGTAATTGCCATGCCCTTTTTATTGTCTGCAAACGCGACAAAGAGCTGATCTGTCTTCCTGTAACTTTTAGTCCTATCCAAATAAAATCTTAACTGCCTGTGAACATCCAACTTGTGCAGCATATACTCCAACTTGTTAGTATGGTTCTTGAAGAAGGTAGGGAGTTCTATGGATTGGTTAATATTTGTGACGGAACACACCTTTGGAAGGAAAGATGGATTTGTATGCAAAGAGACTCTATCTGGGTGGAAAATCAAGTAAGGTGGCCTGACCAATAATGCTTGCAGCTCTGATACTCATCGAGCTGAAGTAACAGCTACGAGAAAAAGTGTCTTCCACGATAAGAACTTTAGGAGGCAGGACGAAGCAGGTTCGAAGGGTGGCAACATGAGTTGTGACAGTAACAAATTTAAACTCCATGGAAAGAAAGGCTTCCTGATGGGCGGCCGAAGATGGAAGGTTCCTTTCATAAAAGCCTTACAAAGTCTGTGAGACATAATGGGAGAACCGTCCTCACCAATATGGAAGTTCGATATGGCCGCCAACTGTACTCTTAGTGTGAAAGTAGAGGCTTCTTCATGAAAGAGGATAGATAAAAATTCCAATACTTTATGTAAAGGAGCTACCAGGGGGTCTAAGTGTTGGCTAGATGCCCAGTATACAAAGCGTTTCCATTTACTCCTGAAGAGTTTTGTAGTGGAAGCTTTATGAGAAGCAACCAGAATGTGTTGAACTGCCGGAGAAAGTAGATCAGACCTGGCTAGGCAGGGAAGCGGAGCAGCCAAGTTGCTAGTTTGAGGGATTGAAGAGACGGGTGAGGAACTCCCGATGAATGGGTCAGTAGATCTGGTACTGGGTCCAGAATCCACGGTTCCTCTGTTTGATGGGCTCGAAGAAAGGGGAACCATATCTGCCGAGGCCAGAATGGGGCTATGAGTATTATTGTCCTTTCCAGGTTCCTGGCTTTCTGTAGAAATCTGGGAATCAAGGGGGTAGGTGGGAATGCATATAGGAGACCCGGGGGCCAATCGTGTATCAGTACGTTTCTGGGGACATCCCCCGGAGGGGGTAGAAGGGCAAAATAGCTTCTGCATTTCGCATTCAATGGGGAAGCAAATAGATCACAGCAAGGCTGGCCCCATCTGCGGAAGATCTTTTCCGCCACCTGTGGATTGAGGGACCACTCGTGAGGTAACAGGATGGCTCTGCTCAACCTGTCCGCAATGACATTGGATGACCCCGGGATGTGCATTGCTATCAGAAAGTGACCCGTGGACTCTGCCCATTGCCAAATTCTTATGGCCTCTCTGCATAACGGGTAAGACCTGGTTCCCCCTTGCTTGTTTATGTACCAGACCACAGACATGTTGCCCGTTTGAACTGCCACTGTTCCTAGAGGTAAGAGGGCTTGGAAGTGTTGCAACGCCAGGAACACTGCCCTCAGCTCCAGAACATTTATGTGCAGGCTGTACTCTATGTTGGACCATTCCCCTTGGACTGTTCTTCCCTGAAATAGACCCCCCACCCTATCAGAGAAGCGTCCGTGGTTATTGTGGCCGTCGGATTGGGTAGAACAAATGGACGACCCATAGTGAGATCCTGACTGTACACCCACCATGAGAGGTCTCGTCTGCAAGAGTCTGTTTTCAGAATCTCGTGCACTAGGGGTAACTGCTGGAACGACCACTGCGCGAAAAGCAGCCATTGGAGGAGCCTCATGTGTAATCTTCCCATAGGAACTGCGATCAGGGATGCTGCCATTAGTCCCAAAACCTTCAACACCAGTTTGGCCGGGGCTTTCCTGCTCTGTAGTAGAAGAAGAACCTGTTGTTTGAGGGATGACGCCCTTATTGGAGGGAGCTTTACCAATGTTAATCGTGTATCTAGGTCTGCTCCGATGAATGAAATATGCTGTGAGGGCGATAAGGCAGATTTTTCAAGTTTATCGAAATCCCTAGGTAGGAACAAAGGTCGACTGTGTAGTCTCTGACTTGTATGAGGCGACGCTCGGTGGTGGCGGTGAGGAGCCAGTCATCCAGATAGGGAAACACCTGGAATCCTTGTCGTCTCAAGTGAGACGCAACCACTGCCATGCATTTGGTGAATACCCTGGAGGCTGAGGTGAGTCCAAAGGGCAGAGCTCGAAACTGAAAGTGACTGGCTCCCAGCAGGAAGCACAGGTGATCTCTGGACGGTCTGGCCATTTTGATGTGGTAGTATGCGTCTTTGAGATCTATTGAGCACATCCAATCGTCCTTCTGTAAAAATGGAAAGATCAATTGAAGCGTGACCATCCGGAACTTTTCCTTCTTCACGAAGGTGTTGAGATTGCTGAGATCTAAAATCGGTCTCCAGTCCCGTCTTTTTTGGAACTAAAAAGAACCTTGAGTAAGTTCTGGATCCTCTTTGGTCCGCCGGGACTGGTTGGATGACTCTTTTTTTGAGCAGCTTTGAAATTTCTATTGCTGCTGGGCTTCACAGATGGGGTGGCACATCTGGAAACCTTCTTTGTTGGGGTGGAGTTGATATGAAGGGGATTTTGTATCCTCTGGTTACAATGCTTTTTACCCAGGAATCCGAGGTAATATTTAGCCAGGCCTGTGGGTATAAAGCCAAGCGACCCCCGACTGCCTCCAGAGCAGGACAGCCAGGCCTCCGTTCAGGAGTGCTGGAAAGGCTTCCCAGGGACGGTATCCCTGTCACCTTGGTTATGCAGACCCCCTCTGCCGCCGGGGCGGCGTCTTCCATTTCTACCCCCCCTCTGCCTCTGGAGGGGGCATCACTCTGTGTGGCTTGGAAAGATCCCTGAGTCTTACGGAACCACATTTTTCCGCCTCATTGCCCTTTGGGGTACGGTCTAGTTGGAGTGGAAAAACGGACCCTGACAGCAGACAGGGTCTTTCCCTCTTGCTCACATCGAGTCAGAGACTCCTTCACTTTGGGCCCAAAGAGTGTGGCACCATCAAAGGGGGCATTGGCAAAGGAAGACTTGAAGGCTTCTGCAAAGGAGCACAGCCGCATCCAGGATTGTCTTCGTAGAGCAATCGCTGAAGCTGCAGCTCTACTCAATCCTTCGGCCGCATACGAGATGAGCCTCATGGATGAGTTTACTATGGAGGTAAGGGTGTTAAGTTGTGCTGTTACCTTATCTGAAACAGCAGCATCTGTGTTACCCTGGAGGGTATCTGTCAGCTCCTTGATGAGATCCCTCTGCAGACATGTGAAATGTGTCAAATAGTTTAGCGAACGCATGGAAAAAGTCGCTGAACTAAAAACGCACTTCCCGTATCTGTCCATAGTCCTAGAATCCTTATTAGGAGGATGAACAGATGAGGAAGACTCAGACATCTCCTTTTTTGTGGCTGCCGCCACCACCATAGCGTCAACCGGAACTCCCTTGGTGAGATAAGTCTTGTCCTGGGGGGCGGTGATAAATTTCTTTGGTTTCCGAGGAACTGGTTCCACTGCGTCCGGTGTCTCCCACGCCCTTCGAGCAATCAATTCCATTAATTCATCAAAGGGCAGAGTCACCCAGGAGGTAGAAGGTTAAGCCCCAAAAGCCTTCAGCAGCACCGACTCGTCCTCAGTGGGGGCTAGGGACTGCCAATCACCCCTCTGTTTTAAGATCTCCAGGATGTCCGCAAATGACCCATCCTCAGAGGGGGATTTTGGGGACCCCTCTGCCTCATCCAAGTCGGTGTCACACATTAGAGATTCCTGCGGGGAATCTATGTGCCTCCTCTTGCACAATCTTTTCCTCGGGACCTCATCAGAGGGGGCTACCGGTGAGGCCTCCAAGGAACAGGGGGAACCCTCTGGGGGTGGCTGAGGCAATGGGGCTCTACGATTTGGATGGGTCGTGGGGGCAGAAACATAAAGCGGCCCTTTAGGGGAAGGAGAAGACACCTCTCATGAAGTGGTTGTCTGTGCAGACAATACCTTCCTCATAAGGTCAAAAGCCCCTGAACCAGGGGCCGAGGACTCCCCTGGTTCCGAAGAACACGGCAGCGTTCCAGACACGGGGGCCGAGGGCCCTGACCCTGAGGACAGAGCCAAGCCAATCTGCGCCGAGGCCTCGAGAGGGAGAGTCGGCACCGAAAAGTCGGTACGACTCTCGGTCCCGGAACCGAGGAGAGACCGTCGGCTCCGCGACTCACCTACAGGTTCCGAAGGTGTCGAAGTCAATGGTGTTGATCGTGCAATGGACAGTTTCGGCACCGAGGGCTCCACTATCATCAGCTCATCCTCTCCTGGCTCCGAAAATTGGATGGGTCTCGAAGGAGGACCTGTTGGAGACACGGGGAGGTCTTCTAGTTTCGACACCAATTGGGAGGAAACTGCAATCAACTTGGAAAGGGCCGTGTTTTCCATGAGTTTCTGCACGAAACGATCCACATCTGTCTCAGATAACGGTCTGGAAGAACGGGTCGAAGGAGCCGAAGATGGCACTGACCGAAGAATGGACGGGGCGGCAGCTCCGACACCGGTTCCAAGATCTGGGGCTCAGTGAAAGATAAACGTTCGACGCTCGGCCCCGAGGTCTGTGGAACCGGCGAACGAACCTTCGAAGATTAACTCGGAGCTGATGACATGGGCTCCAACATCTTCGACCCCCTTCGAGGACTTAGAAGCCTGGTCCGATTTGTCTAAAGCCTCCTGAAAGGCAGGCTTAAGCAACCCTCTATCTATAAGCTTCCTGCGTCTATCTGTCATGACCCTCCCGCTAAAGGAATGACATATAGAGCAATCCTCTTGCAGGTGGAGAGGGCCAAGACAGTAAACGCAGGACTCGTGGTTGTCAGTGATAGACATTTTCTGCCCACACTGACATCTTTTAAAGCCGGATTTGGCTTTCTCCGACATGACTGGTAGAAGTAAATGACACTCTACTAGGTTTAATTTGACAAAAAAAAAACTACCAATGACTAACTAACTAACTTCTATATATGTGTATATATATATAAAAAGTGAATATCTATATAAAGTGTAGAAAGAACACTCAAGAAACCACACCAAGAGAAAAAAGGGTAGGCTACAAAAGGAGCCTTAAGAATAATATTGCACAATATTATATTAATAACACACACACACACTTCCTATACTATAACTAACTTTTAGAAACTTTTTTACAAGAAAGGAAAGTAGCTTATCTGAAATATAGCAAAAAATTAGCAAATTCTCCTCTGGTCCGAGCTCTCCTCGATCCGATCTGTTGCAGCGGCAAACTAGATCTGAGTAATGGCAGGGAGGATTGTGGGATATAGTCTGGTCTCGAGCTTCTCTGAGATTTAGAGCTTTGCGATGCGGCCGACTCCCGTGTATAAGAACAAATGGCGAGATTGAACACTCTCACATCATACCTTATGAGAGACACAGTTGTAATGGCACCATGTGAAATTGTTGCTGTTGTAGAATGGAACAGATGCCGATGTTACAGATTTTGTTTGCAATAGTCTCGTATCAGACGGTTGAGATAACAGCTACACTCACATGTAGAAATAAATACTCTAGCCGTCACACACAATTCATGGGGGATATTAATTCAAAATATCTGGGTCTCTTCATATAGCAGTTGCAATTCATCACAACAAAACACATCCAGGCCATCTTCCTCGAAGGTAGGGCAAAAGGACAATGCCCAAGTGGAGTATTCAATTATACCCCACTGTTGCCGTGTAACTGGCTAATGGAGTAGTTGCACAGCTGATGTGCATGTAATAATTTACTCCGGACCACCAATTGGTGGCAGGATACCACATGTTACAGGTATCTACGTATAAAAGGATGGCTTGCCATACATTCAAACCATATGCTTATACCACAGAACCGTTTAAACAGGAAAGGAGTAAGACAGATATTTTCGTAAACTCGGACCGATAAGAAGGTATGTAGAACACTCACTATGTTAGTGTATGTAGTCCCTGTTCTGTATTAATGAAAGTGTACGCAATGCATTCAGTGGGAAAAGGTATTATGTAGTGATGTCTTGTTGAGCATAGTAACGCTTGTAGAAATTGTGTGTACTGCTGTGGGCCACAAGGTAAACACCTCATACACCACAAGGGATGCTACATAAGAGCTTTAAACATAACAATTCCACTCCAGCCGTTGTCAGTGGTAGGGTTTGTCCAACAAGTATGTGCCATAATAGGGGACAGTATATGTTGATATACTGTAACAGTAGGCATATGTATGGGCGTATAACAAGAATAACATGCCTAAGGTGTTCCTGCTGTGCAATTATGCTTTGCATTATGGGATATTGTTTCAAAAATGTGAAATGTACAGTATTGTAGGTAGATATGTCAAATATTTTACATAGCATTACTGTTATATTATGCAAACATAAGGTATGTCTATTGGCATGTACAATACACAATAACAGGATACATATGGCCTGGAGTCACCAGACAGTGTAACAGCATGATAGCTAATTGAAATGGAAGAGCTACTCAATTATCTAAGCATAAAGGACATGTAATAGCTTCATAGGTTCATAGTTAGGTACTATGCTGTCTGGCCAAGTCCATTTGTAAGCCCAACTACAGTGTTTTCACTGGCGGAACCTCCCTAGGTTAGTGTCCTGTGCCTGTGAACAGCAGAGCCATTTGTTTCCTGCACCTGTGTACAGTACAGCCACTGCAGTGATCCCTGGCGTACATGTCTGTCTCCCATCCACCTATTGAGGTATCTCATGCAGAGTGCTAGTGACGGTCCCTGCCTAATGCACATAGAAATCATGTTCCAAAGCATGGTGAGTGTCCGGTTCAGGAATGTATCCCTCTAGCACGTCCTACTCATCGTTGCGTTTGGGTACGTATCCCAGAGCATGTTGCTCTCAGTGGCTTTTGCTTATGTTGCTTATGTGGAGCATATCCATCAATACTGCTGTGGACATGGGCCTTGTATGTTCAGCAGAGGTCACCTCTGAGTATGCAGTATGCAAATGAGTACAGTTGTGGTTTCTGTAGTTGTGCTGCATACGTCATCTTTCGGAGTTCAGTAATCCTGTTGGTGTGTTAATGTTGTGGTATTTAAAGCTGTTGCTGTTCCGTAAGGTACACCCCAAAAGGGGAGTTGTACCCTTGAACGTGTTTCATTAGTCAGGAGTATAGAGGTACAATGGGTGCCTTTGTTCCGGCTACAAACCCATTACAGATTTGGGTGGCCACGTAGAAGGATATCCACGCCACCTTGGCAATATGGTTATCAAAGGAGTGGGTGCTATCTACGTGTGTACTAAGATCCCTTATAATGTCTTATGTATGTAGGAAACTACCACCTATGTGATAGTCAGGGGGTGATTGGTGTAATCCAAAGTGGATGTCTATGCACCTTGTGGCATGCAGCTTGAGGCCATGTTATCGACACCAGGTATCCGTCACAGTGACACCCTTATGGAGGGTGTCTGTATCAGCTGGTGAATCAATCATGGCTCCTAGTTTGCAGTCGTCTGGAAACCCATTCAGGGAAAGTCCTTCTGTGCTAGCCTGTACCTCAGGGAAGCATATATCGAACATGAGGGGCCCTATGACCGAGGACTGGGGTACGCCAATTGTAACTGATATACAGTAGGAACTACGGTATGCTACCCTCACTGTGTGGGTCCTGTCCGTGAGCCACTTTGCATAACATCTCGAGACATAGGGGTCGATGTGCAGGTGGATGTGTATGTTGACAACACCAGAATGGGCAATGGTGTTGAAAGCCAATGAGAGGACAAGGTAGGCTGTGTGGACCTCCTACCGTCATCTACTACCTTGGTAACTGTCTCAAAGGACTCCACCAGGTGTAGGAGCCATGGTCTGGCCCTAACAAATCCAACCTGGGTGGTATCAAAGGTATGGAGGCCACCAATGTCTCTGTGAATGACTTCCATGATGATGTGCTCCATAGCCTTGTAGAACAGTCTAGTCAGGCATATAGGCAATAGTTCCTCTGGTACATTGTGGCGCCACCTTTGTGGAGTGTGATAACTGTTGCTGTGCTCCATTAAGGGGCCACAATGCCTGATACAAGGGTTTTAGTGAATTTGGTGCCCAAGTGGGGAGGCATGTCATTCTGAGGTTTGTGTAAATCGCAGCCTGGGATGTTGGACGGTCACATGGAGTCTGTGTTCCAGGCTTTAGAGAGTGCAGGTTTGAACTGCGTAGTTGTGACCACAGGGACTCTGCATTGTTCCTGTATAGATGTGGGCCCTGTGGGGTGTGAGAGGGGTGTAAAGTTAGCATTGAACCTATCTGCCAGGATGTTGCCATTATCAGTCGGTTCTGTAATGTTCCTACCTAACCGTTGTATGTCAGAGCAGATGTGGGTATTGCCATAGAAAGTAGAGACATACCTCCATAACGCTTTGTGGTAGTCCTTGGAATGTGTCGCAGTAATGTTTAAGTAGCTAGCTTTGAAGGATGTGATAAGGGATCTCAATTGCCTACTGAGGCTGACCAGGGAGCTACCCCACCCCACCCATGGGATTGTACTCTACTTTGCAACAGTCTCCTCCTTCTGTTGTACATTATGTCCATGGCTCTGGACCCCCAGAGTGGCGTCCGTTATTTGGTGGGTACCGTCATGGCTCTGTTTGGGATAGCATGATACATGCAGTTGTGTAAGAGCTAATGAAGTGCAGTTGTGTATGTTTCAGCATTTGTAACTATATTGTCTATCTGCACGGGTGTTATGACGTTTAGTACTGCTGTCGTAAGAAGCCTGAAGTTGGCTTTGTAGAAATATTGTACTGTGTTTTCCGTGAAGGGTGTGGTGCCAGGATGTGGATAAAGTACAGTTTTGTACCTACCATAAATGTAGATGTCCGAACTGGATAGCATCTGCAGTCATAACAGCTGGGTTGTCCTGTCGTCAGGCAGCCCTTCAGTCGGCCGGATTCCAAAGTCCGGGTCCGGCTTCGGCTGATGTCGCACTTCACCCGACGTCATCTCTGTTGGTCTTCGGGTATAAAAGCATCAGCCGACGCCATTTTCCTCAGTGTTTCTTGCCCCAGATGCCAGAAGCCCTCTAGGAAGGCTAAAATTTTTGGATAGAATGCCAATGTTTCCAAAAAAAGGTATAGGTAAACACAAAAATAAGCATGTATGTACATATATACAAACAAATACACCATAAAAGACTCCCCCCAACAGTTAGCTATTAGGGGGGGTAAACACCCTAGGAGTACCACAGAGGGGAAGGAGGGAGGGTAATCCTGACTGCAGATGCTATCCAGTTCGGACATCTACATTTATGGTAGGTACAAAACTGTACTATGTCCTTCATGGATGCATCTGCAGTCATAACAGCTGGGTAGAATACCATAGCCAACTAGGGGAGGAGGATAAAGGAAGATTATGGTGTGTTTAGGATCCCTTGCAGTACAGCAGTGGCAAACCCTGCTCGGGATCTGGAATATAGAGGCAAATTATAATGCTTGGCAAATGTATGCACGGAGGTCCAAGTAGCCGCCTCAATAATGTCTTTGGTTGCCACTCCTCGTAAGAAGGCTGTGGTAGTGGCTGTTGCCCTTGTAGAATGAGGTCTTATGTTCTGTGGAATAGGTTTTTCATGGAAGGAGTAACAGAATCGAATGCAATTTCCTATCCATTTGGAGATTGTCTGTTTGGAAATAGCTCTTCCTTCCCTTCCTGTTGCATAGGCTACAAAAAGTTGGTCAGTCTTTCTGTTGCTTTTGGTTCTGTCCAAGTAGTAGCGTAGCTGTCTATGTACATCCAAGGTATGCAATATTCTTTCCCCTCTGTTTTGTGGGTTGGGAAAGAAGGTAGGGAGGTGGATTGCCTGGTTTAAGGACACCCTGGAGACCACTTTAGGCATAAAAGTTGGATTAGTCCTCATGGACACTCTATCTTGGTGGAAGATTAGGAAGGGTTGCACTGCCATTAAGGCCTGTAGTTCTGACACCCTCCTTGCTGAAGTAATTGCCAGTAGGAAAGCAGTTTTCCAAGACAGGTATTTCAGGTCTGCTGTTGCTGCTGGTTCAAAGGGTGATAGTGTCAACTTTTCTAGTACGAAGTTTAAGTCCCAAGTTGGCAATGGTGGTTTCCTTGGAGGTTTTACATTCTTGATTCCTCTGAGAAACTGTCTGAGCAAAGGGTGTGAAAAAACAGGTGGATCAAAGCTGTATTCTGCTGAAATAGCTGATGCATGTATCTTGATGGAGGAGTAGGACAGGCCTGAATAGAGAAGTTCGGCCAGGTACTCCAGAATATTAGGCATATCTATGTTTGACACATCTTTTCCTCTTTCAGAACTCCAAGTGACAAACCTTTTCCATTTCCCAGCGTAGTTCCTTCTTGTTGAAGGTCTGCGTGCTTCAAGAATAATGTCTTTAACTCTTTGGGAAAGTTCTTGGATTAGCTGCTGCTATGTGATGTTCCATGCAGTCAGTTGTAACGTTTTCAGGTTTGGATGTATGGTGCTGTAGTTGTTCTGAGTTAGCATCAAAGGCATCAGTGGTATTGGCCACATATTGTTCCGAGACATGCTCCTCAGCAGAGGGTACCAGTGTTGTCTTGGCCAGTTTGGAGCTATCAGGATTATCCTTGGCTGTTCCTCCTTGATTTTTAATAATACTTTGTGTATCAAGGGAAAAGGTGGGAATGCATATGCTGTTAGGCCTTTCCAGCTGAAGGAGAGAGAGTCCACTTTCCATGCTAATGGGTGGAATGTCCTTGTGCAAAATTTTTGGAGCTGGTGATTGTGGGGTGATGCGAATAGATCTATCTGAGTCATTCCCCATTTCTTTGTGATGGTCTTGAAGATGTCCGGGTGCAGGTGCCATTCGTGGGCATCGGATGTGGTTCTGCTTAATATGTCTGCTAGAGTATTTTCTTTTCCTGGTACAAATATTGCCTGTAGCTGGATGTTGTAGCTGAGTGCCAGGGTCCACAGTTCCAAAGTCAGTCTGCATAGGGGGTACGAATGAGTGCCTCCCTGTTTGTTGATGTACCACATGACTGTGGTGTTGTCTGTCCTTATCATCAACTGACCCTCTTTGAGAAAAGGCCTGAACCTTTGGATTGCCAGTTTTACTGCCAGCATTTCTTTTAGGTTGATGTGCAGGTGAAGTTGATCCTGAGTCCACAATCCTTGCACGCGTTTGTCCATCATGTGGGCCCCCCATCCTAGGTCTGAAGCGTCTGTTGTGATGTTCTGGCTTGCTTGACCTGCGAAAGGGAAGGCCTGGGTTTGACTGGCATGCCTGAGCCCACCATAGGAACTCCTGTTTTATGCATGGAATTAGTGGGATTTCTGTTTCTAGGCTGTGCCTGTGCTGAGACCATAAATTCCTTAGGTACCACTGTAGTTTTCTCATATGAAGTCTGGCAAATGGGACCAAAATTATGCATGATGCCATGAAGCCCAAGGCCTGCAGTACCTTTCTTGCTGTTAACTTGTTCAGTTTTGTTAGTGCCAAGAAGTAAAGAGGGAGTTCTTTTTGTTTTTCTGTAGTTAGGAATGCCATTTGTCTTACTGTGTCCAATTCCGCTCCCAAGAAAGTCCTTGTTTGGGATGGTATCAGCCTTGACTTTTGTAAATTGACTGTGTATCCCAGTGCTTGTAGCAAGTAAATGACCCTTTGTAAATCTGTTGTCAACTTGCTTTTGTTGTCCCCTTGTAGTAGGCAGTCGTCCAGGTATGGGTAAATTTGAATTCCCTGTAGTCTGCAATGGCGTTACTGATGCCAGGCATTTTGTGAATACTCTGGGCGCAGTAGATAAGCCAAAAGGCAATGCTGAGAATTGATAGTGCTCTGATCCTGCAAGAAATCTGAGGTATCTTCTGCAGATTGGTCGAATAGGGACGTGCAGGTATGCCTCCTTGAGATCTAGAGTTACCAGCCAACACTCCTTGCCCAGCATGGGAAGAAGTTGCTGAAGGGTCAGCATTTTGAATTTTGGTGCAATGATGTATGTATTTAAGGTGGACAGGTCGAGAATTGGTCTCCAACTTTTTTCCTTTCTTGGAACTAGGAATAGTCTGGAGTAGAACCCCTTTCCTTGCTTTGCTGTTGGTACTTTTTCCACAGCTCTCATGTTTGCTAACTCCATTATCTGTTGTAGAGCTTCTGCTTTTTGATTTGGAGGTAGATTTGGCATTCCTCTTTTGACTGGTAAAGTGTGGAAGTGGAATCGGTAGCCTTGATCTATGGTTTGTAAAATCCACTTGTCTTTTGTTATGTGGTGCCAGTTCTTTGAAAATAAGGTTAACTTTCCGCCTAGAGGAGCTGCTATTTGTTCCCTGGTAGGCGGATTTAGGATTAAGTCACTGTGGCTGTGCTGTTGTAGTGGCAGTGGTTGAGTCTGAGCCTCTGTTGTTACCTTGCCACTGTCGTCCTCTGTAGGCACCACCTCTAGATTGGTTTCTGCCTCTGGGACGTCTATTCCTGCCCCTTTGAAATCTTGTGGAGTCTGGAAAGGACCAATTTTGGCAGGCCAGTTCCTGCTAAACCTTGGGGTTGAACCTGCAGGAAATCTTTAAACGAGTGAACTTACTTTGCATTTTCTTACATTTTCTTTATAACCTGCTGTGCAGGTGTACCAAACAAACATGTCTTATCCATAGGAGCATCTAGCAACTTAGCTTTAACATGATCCGTAGAGGTTGCTCCTTTAGCCATGCATGTCTTCTTATCACTGTGCCAGTCATGGCTGATCTAAATGAAGCCTCCAGTGCATCATAGCCACATTTTAAGGAATGGTTACTAACCTGTTGTATGTTATTTACCATCTCTAATACATATTTCTTGTCAAGAGATTCATCAGTGGTTAGTTTTTTAGTTAACTGATCAAGCATAAACTCTTGGTATTGTATCATGTGAAATTGACAGTTTAAAGCTCTAGCTGAGAGAGTAGCTGAAGTGTAAACCTTTTACCCCATCTGTCTAATGACCTTGCTTCCCTTTCAGAAGGAATAGGGTTTTAGCTATGGTCGGCTACTGCCTTGGGACCCTGGGATATAGATTAGGGGTCTGCAAGAGGGGCCTTGTAAAGGTGGTGATGAGTATCTGGCACCCTGTAAAATCTGTCTGGTTTGGCAGGGGCTGGGGGCAGTGAATCTGGAGCAGAGCAGACATCATTGAAAGCATCATCTACCACAGAGAGAACAGGAGGTATAGCTAAGGGCCTGTGCTGTGGAAGGCGTAGAAAGGTTCTAAGTCTTTTTCTGGAATCTGAAAAATCTTGTTGCTGCCATTGGAAATGCTCTCAAGATGGCATGTAAGGTTTCCCCAAAGGAGAATTCTTCTGGAGGAGAAGCAGCTGGAATAGATTCTTCAGCATCAGAATCTTCAAAATTGGAGAAAGGGGCCTCTGGCTGGTCAGTTATGTCTGATTCATCAGCCGAATCATCAGAGGAGACTGGCTCAGGGGCCTCTGCCCTAGGTCTCTTCTCTGGGGGCTGAGAGGCCCTGTCTGGGTGAGATTGAGATCCTCTAATTAATGTAATTAAATCTTCTGCCAAAGTAAGCATTTGATTACTAGAAGAGGGCCTGGTAGAGGGGGGTTTAACAGGCACTTTTTTAGAAGTCTTGGCTGCTTTAGCCCTGGCGAAGGCCTTAATGGACATGGCTGCTGGAGGCCTAGCAGCACCACGTGCTGGGGTAGAGACCTCCAAGGGAATGGTGTCTGATAAGTCATTGGCAGTCGATAAAACTTCTGAGGTTGGTTCAATAGCAGGGGCCTCAGTTGTAGAGATAGATTCAGCTGTACTTTGATCAGTTTTCTCGGTTTCAGCCGAAACCGAGACACTCACGGTTTGTTTAAGCATGGTTTCAGCCGAAACCGCGGACCGCGAGAGTCGGTCTTTATCTTTGCGTTTTATGGGAGAAAGTGTAGACGGAGGATCCGACGCATAATGTACGCAAAATCAGAACCGAAAAACTGTTCTGCAAACTCCGACCGGCGCCTAGCGTTAGGTCGGTTGAAGGAAGCACAGGCGAACAGGCTGCTACGTCGTGGGCTGGGCCTAAACAAGGCAGACAGTAAGAGTGGAAATCTTTATGAGGTATTTGTTTCCCACAGGTTAAACAATTATTAACTTTTTCTGACATCGGCTGAGGCAAGAAAGAGTCCCCAGCGGGTACTTAGCTTTAGAAGTCTTGGTAGTATTCGGTAGAAGTAATCTCTGGATCCGACCGACCGCACTTGCGAACAGCTTCTGCTTGGCACGCTTGCAAGAAAGACTGAGGAAAATGGCGTCGGCTGATGCTTTTATACCCGAAGACCAACAGAGATGACGTCGGGTGAAGTGCGACATCAGCCGAAGCCGGACCCGGACTTTGGAATCCGGCCGACTGAAGGGCTGCCTGACGACAGGACAACCCAGCTGTTATGACTGCAGATGCATCCATGAAGGACATCAAGGGTGATTAGCATACATTTGGAACTGACCAACGAGGGGATAACCCCAGGTGTGGAACACCAGTCACACATGTTGGTAATGTCCAGGTCTAGGATATTGTTGGCCTTGGTGGTGGTGTGTATAGGTTGATCCAGCCGATTGGAGGTAATGAATCCCAGAAAGCGTTGGCCTAATGTGTCGGTACATGAGTAGGTATCCCAGTTAAGTGTGGGGTAGTGTCAGTCTCACAGCAGTAGTTCCTGTTTGAACCCTACTGTCCAGTACATCAAGAAATGAGGGCCATTAACTGTGGGGTATGGTGTGGAATCCGTAGCAAGCTACAATTTGTATAGAAGTTCTGGCCACAGTTAGTTGCACTTGGATTATCTCTAATGCATTGTGCTAGGCAACCAGCCTGGAGGTTTGTCCATCCTCGTGAAATATGGACACACCTCCGCTGTGGGTGTTCTGGTCCTGGTTACATGACTGAAAGGTGTGGTCTGCGTAATAGCCTGTCAGTGCAGGGGTGCTCTCCGGAGCCTAGAAGCAGGTCCAGTCACTGCAGAGATATCGAAGTGGTCCATTGTAAGGAGTGCCTCGGCTGTGTACGTTTGAGATGAAGATGTCAAGCATTGAGTAACATTACCCCCCTTTTTTTTTAAAAGGTTTTTTTTTGCCCTTTTTTTCCTGCCCTTTGGGGTTTTTCCCTTGGGGTTTTTGGGGGGTGGGAAAATATTTAAAAGAAGCCCCAATTATAGGGGGGAAAAAAAGGGGAGGGGGCCCTTTAATGACCCCGGAGGGCCCCCTTTGGGGGGATCCCCAAAAATTTGGGTTAACTTGAAAAAAAAATTTTTACCAAGGGAAAAAAAGGAAACCCTTACGGTATGGGTTTTACCCCTCACTGTGTGGGTCCTGTCCGTGAGCCACTTTGCATAACATCTCGAGACATAGGGTCGATGTGCAGGTGGATGTGTATGTTGACAACACCAGAATGGGCAATGGTGTTGAAAGCCAATGAGAGGACAAGGTAGGCTGTGTGGACCTCCTTACCGTCATCTACTACCTTGGTAACTGTCTCAAAGGACTCCACCAGGTGTAGGAGCCATGGTCTGGCCCTAACAAATCCAACCTGGGTGGTATCAAAGGTATGGAGGCCACCAATGTCTCTGTGAATGACTTCCATGATGATGTGCTCCATAGCCTTGTAGAACAGTCTAGTCAGGCATATAGGCAATAGTTCCTCTGGTACATTGTGGCGCCACCTTTGTGGAGTGTGATAACTGTTGCTGTGCTCCATTAAGGGGTCACAATGCCTGATACAAGGGTTTTAGTGAATTTGGTGCCCAAGTGGGGAGGCATGTCATTCTGAGGTTTGTGTAAATCGCAGCCTGGGATGTTGGACGGTCACATGGAGTCTGTGTTCCAGGCTTTAGAGAGTGCAGGTTTGAACTGCGTAGTTGTGACCACAGGGACTCTACATTGTTCCTGTATAGATGTGGGCCCTGTAGGGTGTGAGAGGGGTGTAAAGTTAGCATTGAACCTATCTGCCAGGATGTTGCCATTATCAGTCGGTTCTGTAATGTTCCTACCTAACCGTTGTATGTCAGAGCAGATGTGGGTATTGCCATCGAAAGTAGAGACATACCTCCATAACGCTTTGTGGTAGTCCTTGGAATGTGTCGCAGTAATGTTTAAGTAGCTAGCTTTGAAGGATGTGATAAGGGATCTCAATTGCCTACTGAGGCTGACCAGGGAGCTACCCCACCCCACCCATGGGATTGTACTCTACTTTGCAACAGTCTCCTCCTTCTGTTGTACATTATGTCCATGGCTCTGGACCCCCAGAGTGGCATCCGTTATCTGGTGGGTACCGTCATGGCTCTGTTTGGGATAGCATGATACATGCAGTTGTGTAAGTGCTAATGAAGTGCAGTTGTGTATGTTTCAGCATTTGTAACTATATTGTCTATCTGCACGGGTGTTATGACGTTTAGTACTGCTGTCGTAAGAAGCCTGAAGTTGGCTTTGTAGAAATATTGTACTGTGTTTTCCGTGAAGGGTGTGGTGCCAGGATGTGGATAACAAGGGTGATTAGCATACGTTTGGAACTGACCAACGAGGGGATAACCCCAGGTGTGGAACACCAGTCACACATGTTGGTAATGTCCAGGTCTAGGATATTGTTGGCCTTGGTGGTGGTGTGTATAGGTTGATCCAGCCGATTGGAGGTAATGAATCCCAGAAAGCATTGGCCTAATGTGTCGGTACATGAGTAGGTATCCCAGTTAAGTGTGGGGTAGTGTCAGTCTCACAGCAGTAGTTCCTGTTTGAACCCTACTGTCCAGTACATCAAGAAATGAGGGCCATTAACTGTGGGGTATGGTGTGGAATCCGTAGCAAGCTACAATTTGTATAGAAGTTCTGGCCACAGTTAGTTGCACTTGGATTATCTCTGATGCATTGTGCTAGGCAACCAGCCTGGAGGTTTGTCCATCTTCGTGAAATATGGACACACCTCCGCTGTGGGTGTTCCGGTCCTGGTTACATGACTGAAAGGTGTGGTCTGCGTAATAGCCTGTCAGTGCAGTGGTGCTCTCCGGAGCCTAGAAGCAGGTCCAGTCACTGCAGAGATATCGAAGTGGTCCATTGTAAGGAGTGCCTCGGCTGTGTACGTTTGAGATGAAGATGTCAAGCATTGAGTAACATTACCCTCAGGTTTTGCTTGCCTGCCCTGTTCTGGTGGTGAATATATTATTTGAAATGTGTTTAAAATTACAAGTTATGTACCTACCATAACGTTCCATGTTAGTTGTCTTCTCTCGCCTTCGACTCGGCACTTGCTTTAGCTTGAGAACTCCTTTTACCAGCTCGAGGCAACCCTATATCCCATGATGCAAGGCAGAACTACCTCAGACCTCATTTGGTAGCTAACCTACCCTGCTAAGGACTAACCTAACATAATTAGGAAAACAAGTTCATAATAAGAGTCCTCATATGAAGGCTCAGGAGGAAAACAACCTGATAGGAACTCTTCAAGATCTGTCCAGGCCAGGGGAAGGAGGGAGGACGAAGAAAGAAGGCGAGAAGACAACTAACATGGAGCGTTATGGTAGGTACATAACTTCTAAATGTTAAGTTGTCAATCTCGCCCTTCATTCTTGCTGGATGGGACCGTCCTAGCACCTGTATCCCGGGTGGCTCAGTGGAACAGACTCTTGAGAACTGTGGAACCAAAACTGGCCCTGTCTCTGGAGGCCAAATCTAACTTGTAATGAGAGACAAAGGTATGAGGCGTGGCCCAAGTAGCTGCTGCACAAATGGTATCAATGGGTAGTCTATCCTGAAAGGCTGCAAGTGGATAGACTCCTGGTTGAGTGTGCTTTTGGTTTAGAAGATAGCTGCTTGCCTCTGAGAGAGTACACATAGGAAATGGTGGAAGTCAACCATCTGGATAAGGTCACTTTAGAAACTGGAAGACCTATCCTGTTTTCTGCATAGAGACAAATAATTGGTCCGATTTCCTGAATTGTTTAGTTCTATGCAAATAGTACCTGAGCTGACGATGGACATCCAAAAATGAAGCTTCTGTTCAGCTCTGTCGGAATAGTTTGGAAAAAGACTGGTAGATCTATAGATTGGTTAATATTGGTTTGAGACACAACTTTGGGGAGAAAGGACGGGTTCGTTCTTAAGGATACCCTGTCCTTATGAAAACCAAGTAAGGAGCGAATGCAGAGCTTGAATCTCAGAAACCCTTCTTGCTGAAGTGACAGCCAGTAAGAATATAGTTTTCTAGGTCAATAACTTCAAAGAACATGAAGCAGACAGTTCGAAGGGAGGTAGCATCAAGGATGCCAACATTAAGTTTAGATCCCATTGCGAAGGAGGATGCTTTATAGGCGGCTTTAGGAGAAAAACTCCTCTCAGAAAAGCCTTGCATAATCTATGAGAAATAATGTTATTGTCATGCAAGCCAACATGATACTTGGAAATAGCAGCCAGTTGAACTTTAACTGTAGATGAAGAGGATCCTGAATGAAAAACCTCAGCCAGGAAATCTAAAACAGAATGTACAGGAGCAGTAAAGGGATCAAAATTCCTGGAATTTGCCCAAATAGAAAAACGTCGCCACTTGCTAGCATAAACAGTCCTAGTGGACTTTAAAGAAGACACTAAGATGTCTCTGACTGAGTCAGAGATCATCGGTAGCCTGGCTAGGGAAGGAAGTGGAGCAACCAAGCAGTGAGGTTGAGAGAATGAATGGCCCGGTGCTGCTGACCCGACTGGTGGATCAAGAGATCCGAACTGGGTCCAGATGCCAGGGCTGCACCAGAAGGTGACGATGCAGAGACGGAAACCAAATTTGTCGAGGCCAATAAGGGGCAATGAGAATCAACTTGGCCCTCAAACGGTGGCTTTCTGAATGACTTGTGGAATCAAGGGAAAAGGAGGAAAAGCGTGCAGAAGTCCCGGGCCAATCCTGGGTTAGAGAGTCTCTCAGGGGTTGGCCTGGAAGGGGAAAGAGGGTGAAAAAATTGGGGCACTTGTTGTTTTGAGGAGTAGCAAAAAGATCGCAACAAGGAGTGCCCCACTTCAGAAAAATCTGATCCACTACAGATTGATTGAGAGACCACTCGTGAGGCATCAGAATGGATCTGCTCAGCCTGTCCGCCAAGAGGTTGGACCTGCCGGGGATGTGCGTTGCTATCAGAAACCGATGAGAGGAGATTGCCCATTGCCAAAGTCTGAGAGCTTCTCAAAACAACGGATAGGACCTGGTCCCGCCCTGCTTGTTGATGTACCAGACCACGGACATGTTGTCCGTTTGTACTGCAATAGTCCCGTGGGAAGAAAGTCGCTGAGGGCCTGCAACGTTAAAAGCACCGCTCTCATCTCCAGGACATTTATGTGCAGATGGTATTCTATGGGTTGCCACGTCCGTGGACCATCCTGCCCTGATAATGCCCCCACCCGATCAGAGAGGCATCCGTAGTGACTGTGGCAACTGGAGGAGGGGAACAAAGGGTCGGCCCTGATGAAGAAGAGGGAAGATATCCACCAATTCAGATGAGTTCTGCACGACTGTGTGACTAAGATTTCGCGGCCTCATCGGGGAGACTGTGGTACGACCACTGAGTGAATAGCATCCACTGCAGAAGGCATGTGGAAGCGAGCCAGTGGTAGAAGAACAATGGCCGCAGCCATAAGACCTAGAACCTTCAGTATAAATCTGGCTTTGACCTTGCTGCTCTGCAATAGAATCCAACGAATTTTTGGATGTCCAGAATTCTTTGATCTGTTAGTCTGGCTAACATTTTGACGGTGTTTAATTCTGCCTATAAAGGTGATAGATTGGCAAGGCCGCAGAGAAGATTTTTCGAAATTTACTGAAATTCCCAAACTCTTGCAAAGCTGCAGAGTGTAGTCTCTGGTCTGAAGAAGCTGACACCTGGTGGTGGCGGAGAGGAGCCAGTCGTCCAAATAAGGAAACACCTGGAATCCATGACGTCTCAGATGAGCTGTGACCACTGCCATGCATTTGGTAAACACTCTGGGGGCTGAAGTGAGGCCAAAGGGCAGGGCTCTGAATTGGTAATGACTGGTCCCTAGCCGAAAGCGGAGAAACCTTCTGGAGCGCCTGTGAATCTTTATGTGATAGTACACGTCCTGAAGGTCTATAGAGCACATCCAGTTGTCCTTGCCCAGAAATGGCAGAATGGACTGAAGCGTGACCATCTGGAATCTTGCCTTCTTGACAAATCTGTTTAGACTGCTCAGGTCTAATATTGATCTCCAATATCCCGTCCTTTTGGGGACCAAAAAGAATCTCGAGTAGACGCCGGATCCTACCTGGTCTGCTGGCACAGTCTGGACGGCTCTTTTTCCTAGGAGCTTTGAAACCTCCTGTTCTGCCAAATCCCTTTGACCGGGTGAGATGTCTGGAAGGGATTGTTGAGGTCGGGATACCTTCAAGGGGATTTTGTAACCCTCGGATATGATCGACTGTACCCACATATCTTGTGAGAGGGAATGCCAGGCTACTGGGTACAGCGAAATCCTTCCCGACTGCCTCCAAGGGTGGACAGTCGGGCAACACCTCAGGGATGCTGAAAGGGCTTCTCAGGAAGAGACTCCCTGTTGCCCTGGTTCTGAGGACCCCCTGCCTCTAGGGCGGCGTCTATTGTTACCTCTGCCTCTGGGGTAAACTGACCACGTGTGTCGGTGTAGCTCCTTGGGCTTTATGAACCACATCTTCCCTCCCTTCTGACCCTTGGGATATGGTCCAGAAGGGTGGAAAATGGACTCCAACGGCAGAAAGAGTTTTACCGTCCTGCTCACACCTGGTCAAGGTATTCTTCACCTGAGGTCCGAACAAAGCCGAACCATCAAAGGGGTATTAGTGAAGGGCGCCTTAAAGGTCCAAAATTACAAAGCCGCATCCAGGCTTGGCGTCTAAGAGCAACTCCTGTGCCTGCGGCCCTGCTCGCTCCATCAGCCGCATAGGATATGAGCCGCATGGAGGAGTTGGATAAGGAATTCAGGATTGCTAGCTGTGAGGCAATCTTTTCTTGAGCCCCAGCAGCAGAAGGATCCTGGACCACTTCACCCAGTTCCTTGAGAATATCTCTTTGAAGCCTGGTGAAGTGACAAAGGTAGTTCAGCGAACGCATAGCAAAGGTCGCTGAAGAAAACATCCGCTTTCCATACCTGTCCATGGTCCTAGAATCCTTGTTAGGAGGATGGACAGGTACTGAAGGATCCGCCAGTTCCTTCTTAGTGGCCGCCGCCACCACCATAGCATCCACAGAGACGCCTTGGAAAGAAACTGTTTGTCCGTGGGGCCGTAATAAACTTGGATGGTCTCCTGGGGACAGGTTCCACAGAATCTGGAGCGCCCACGCCTTCGAGCCACTACCTGCATAAGTGGGTCGAAGGCGGAGACACCCAGGAGGTGGAGGGTCGGGATCCAAAGCCTCCAGGTATACCGACTCATCCTCGGAGGGATCAATGGATGGCCAATTCCCCTCTGTTTGAGGAGCTCAAGGATGTCTGAAAAGGAGACATCCTCAGAGGGGATCGTGGAACCCTCCGACTCATCTAAGTCGGTATCAGATGTAGTAGACTCGGGAGTCTGTGTGTTTCCTCTTACGTCCTCTTCCGAGGGGTTCACCTGCGGATCAGGAGAAACTTCGAAGAGGAGGAAATTCCCAATGGGGAAACCTGGGGCGATGGATCCCTGGGCCTGAGAGCAAGAGGCTGGCAAGAGGTGTCTACAGGCACCGTGAGGAGGAGCTAGAGGGATGGACCGTTGACCTGGCTCAGTAGCCAGGACACTCCTCATCACCTCAAAGGCTCCCTCCCGGGAGACGGAATATTCCCGATCCGAGGATACAGGAATTCCGGCTCCACTGAGAGGGAAGGCTCCGAGGCCGATGTCGGTGCCGAGCTTACCAAAGCCCGAGAGGAGAGCGGGTCGGACAAGGGTCCGATGCCACTAGCCCCTCGAGCCGACAAGGGAAACCCGACGACCGGATCCCTCCAAGGAAGGCCTCAAGGAGGAGATCGGAGCCGAGGGACGGAGCCGAAGGATGTATCGGCTCCGGCACGAACAGTCGCTGTCCCGAGAAGCTCCGGCTCGAACTCTGGTGTGGAGTCGGAGGAGGAAGTTCAAGGGGTGAAACAATAGCCGAAGTCTGCTGAGATGGGCTATGGAGCATTTGGCCCAGTGCCTGCGACTTCAACAGCCGGCTTACCACCCTCTAAGTCGTGGTCAGACAGCCTGGAAGATCTCGAAGATCGGCTCCGATGGCTCCGCTCCGACAAAGAGGAGACCCGGGCCGAGTGGATACTCTGCAGAAGGGGACCGAGATCTCTTTCGACGAAGTCATCGGAGCCGAAGTCCCTGAATTCCAGATGGAGCCAAAGGTTTCTCAGCTCCGATGCTGGATAAGGTGTCGGCTCCAGCGAGCCGACAAGGCCACAGTAGACCGGTGTCGGAACCAATCGGTGCCGAACCCACTACTTTGAAGCAGATAGATCGGTTCCAGCCGGAGCCGATCTCGGCTCAGAGCCAGAGCCACGGAGGAGGCTTGGATACTGTAGCCTGAACCTTGTGGCTTAGAAGGTTTACCAGACCCTGTTTTAGAGGGAGAACCTTCTGGCTTAAGTAAGCCACGGAGGATCAACTTATTCCTCCGTTCCTGCAGGACTCTCTGGCTAAAAGAGTGACACAAAGCACAGGAGTCCTGCAGGTGCAAAGGCCCCAGGCAGTAAACACAAGAAGTGTGACCGTCTGTCAGAGACATTTTCTGACAGCACGAGTCACACTTCTTGAAGCCTGAGACCTTGCCTTCCTTTGACATATTTCTAAGGAAGAAGTCACACACACCCCAACAAACACACACAATTAATCCCCTAACACACAGACACACAGGTAGGGATTAACCAATGGGGTCTAGGCCTAACTTAACTTTTATACAATTACCAAAGGAATTTAAAAGTTTTGAACTGTAAGGGAATAGGGTGGGCTGTAAACACACTACACACTATGAAAGTGGAAACAAGGGGGAAATAAATCCCTAACTAAGCTTTTTTGACAAAAAATTACTTACCTCAGCTGGCAAAGGAGACCTCTTTCGCTAAGCGGCAAACGAGATCTGAGGTAGTTCCGCCTTGCATCATGGGATATAGGGTTGCCTCGAGCTGGTAAAAGGAGTTCTCAAGCTAAAGCAAGTGCCGAGTCGGAGCCGAACCCATCCAGCAAGAATGAAGGCGAGATTGACAACTTAACATCAGGCAGTATAGGAGCAGCAAGAGCCTTAGATGTTATCTGTAATCCCAGGGCCAACAGGTGCAGGTCATCTGTGCCAAAGCATCGTGTTTTGTCGGCCATGTCATTCAAAGCAGGCAGATACTGGATACCTTTGGAATGACACCAGAAGCATAGGCAACTGTTGAAGTGAATAATTCAGTCGTGGTACTGTGGTATCAGTCTGGACGAATGCAGAATGCTTCTTAGGGCTAGGGCGATACCTGCCTGGGCTACAAGATCGGAGAGCTATTGCATGTCCCTGTACATGTAGTCCAGGAAGTTACATGTCAGGGCATTCACACTAACATGGAGAATGACAGTCATATTGTACCTGTTGAGGAGTGACCTGAGTGCATAGGTTATGTTGTGGATCCTGTTAGCCGACAGCCAGATGAAAGTGACTATCGCCTTGTGTAGCCTGCTGAGTGGGACATCAGTGTGACCACCTACAGAGTCACCTATGACTAGTGTGTTGGGTATGTTATAATACCCTACTGGCTGTAGTTGATGGGCACACATGAGTCTGTGGGCTATAAGTAATTGGTGTTGTGTTTGGTGATGAGGGCTGCCTCTGTTGCCTACACAGAGTAGTATGGAGAGGCTCCGCAAATGTTGTAGTATTACTATGTGTGGCCTGTTCAGTCTGGGTTGGAGAGAGCATTACCTCCAGCATGGCTACATATGTGCATCTCCCGCAGGCTGTAGTGTCGTATGTTAGGAGGTGAGCATTGACTGAGGCAATTGCTATATTGCCTCATGTTGCCCACATTCATCATACAGACAGGCAATAACACTGGTAATTGACACTTGGACATGCCTGTATATTCAACCATTTCTCACAAGATATGTGAGGTAAGTGTGTACAACAGCTGTTGTACTGTAAGCAAGCTGGAAATGTAAGGAAAAACAGTGTTTACCTGTAGGAAATGAGTAGGATTGAGTGCTATAGTAATTAGTAGCTCATGAAGTGCTTACATGTTCTGAACAAGTGCTGAGCATGAATAAGCAATACAGATAGGGTGTTGGATAATATAAACTCACTGCCCCCCCAACAGGTACACAATCACATATCCATGAACACTACAGAGCCCTTGTAACCATAACTATGATGACACAAGTTGCATTCAGGCTGCATGTGACCTGTCTACATCCCTGGTCATATAATACACATATGGCAAAACAGTTTGCTCTACACATACACTTCCATGTAAAATTAGAAGTTATGTACTTACCATAACGTTCCATCTGAGTAGGTGGATTCATTTGACTGCAACCTGTGGGTATGGATCCGATATCGGATCCGAACCGGCATGGTTTATCCAGCTATGGATCCGAGCTCCTAGCTCCTCCCCTCACCCATAATGCCCTGCTCTCCCTACATGACCTCAGATCAAGTTTGCCCTGCACCAGCTACCCTAACTAAAGGGTAACACACCCTATGCAGGAAACTGACAAGGCCAGGGGGATAGGAGGGCGGGATAATTGCAGACAAATGAATCCACCTACTCAGATGGAACATTATGGTAAGTACATAACTTCTAAATCTGAAGTAGGAGAATTCATTTGTCAGCAACCTGTGGGACAGAGTCCCCAGCTACCTGAATCTTGGGTGGCAATCATGGAAGGATATTCGAGCACCGCTGAGCCAAAGGATGCTCTACCTCTAGAAGTGACGTCCAGCTTGTAATGAGTAATAAAGGTATGAGATGAAGCCCAAGTGGCTGCTGAACAAATGTCATCCAGAGGAACCCTAGACTTAAAGGCAGCTGAAGTAGAGACAGACCGGGTCGAATGAGTATGGACTCCCTCTGGTGCGGGCCTCCCAGAGGCTTGGTACAGAAATCCAGCGTGACAAAGAAACTTTGGAAATTGGTTTACCCAGATTAAATTTGGCAAAAGAAATGAACAACTGGTCTGATTGCCTATGACCAGCTGTCCTATGAAGGTAAAAACAAAGCTGCCTGTGAACATCCCAGGAATGCAGCTTGTATTCGCCTTTGTTTTGATACTTAGGGAAGAAAACAGGGAGGTTGATGGACTGATTAATGTTAGCTTCCAAAGCTACTTTAGGAAGAAAGGAGGGATTGATCCTTAGGTACACCCGGTCCGGATGAAAAATCAAATAAGGCGGTTTCATGGACAGGGCCTGAAGCTCTGAAACTCTCTTAGCAAGTAATGGCTACCAAAAAGCAGTCTTAAAGGACAAGTATTTAAGATCGACTGTGGCCGAGGTTCAAGGGGAGCGGTCAAGGCCTGAAGTACCAAGGAAAGATCCCATGGGGAACCGTTTCTTTGACAGGGGTCTGAGCAAAAAAGTGCCTTTTAGGAAGGTTTTGCATAACTTAGCTGACATAAGAGGCCCTGAATCTTGTCCAACATGGTAATGAGATATGGCTGCCAGCTGAACTTTGACCGTGGAACTACTGGCGCCATCATTAAAGAGAGTAGTAAGGAAATCTAGAACCAAAGGAAGGGAACCGTGAAAGGATCTAGGTCTTGCCGCTCTGCCCAAATGGAGAAACGCTTCCATTTACTGCGGTAAATTTTTCTGGTAGAGGGCTTGGGGGCCGCTACCAGAATGGCCTTAACTGGGGACGAGATACCGGGAGTCCTGATTAGGAGTGGAACTGGAGCAGCCAAGCAGTCAACTTCAGGTTGTCCAGGTTTGGAGTTGGCAGGTTCGACGGGTGTGATATCAGATCCGGAATGGGATCTAGAATCCAAGGTGGATTCACTGAATGAGATCTTAGGTAAGGGAACCAGATCTGTCGAGGCCAGAACGGGGCAATGAGGATCATTCTGCACCCCAACCGAGAGGCTTTCTGAAGTACTTGTAGCATCAGAGGTAGAGGGGGGTATGCGTAAAGAAGACCGGGAGGCCAAGCATGCACCAGAGCGTCTCTCGGAGAATCCCCTGGAGGGGGGATTAGAGCGAAAAAACTGTCGCACTTGGCGTTTAAAGGAGAGGCAAAGAGATCGCAACAGGGAGTCCCCCACTGTGCAAAGATACGTTTCGCTACTTGAGAATTGAGAGACCACTCGTACGGGGAGAGAATGGTGCGACTCAGCTTATCCGCTAGGATGTTGGTCCGACCCGGAATATGCGTTGCGATGAGAAAGCGGTTGGTGGAGATCGCCCATTCCCACACTCTCATGGCTTCTCGGCATAAAGGGTAAGACCTGGTTCCCCCCTGTTTGTTGATGTACCAGACCACCGACATGTTGTCTGATTGAATCGCAATTGTTCCCAGGGGAAGGAAGGCGTGAAGTGCTTGCAACGCCAAGAGCACCACCCTCATTTCCAGAACATTGATATGCAGGGAGGTCTCTGAATTGCTCCACGTGCCTTGGACCATCCGGCCCGCAAAATGCCCCCCCCACCCGAGGCGGGAAGCATCCGTGGTCACCGTGGCGAGGGGGGAGATGCACAAAAGGGGTGGCCCCTGTGGAGGTCCAGAGAATGGAGCCACCACAAGAGAGGCCGCTTGCAAGCCTTGCTGATCGCAATGGGATGATACATGGGGAGGGAGAGAAATGACCATTGCACCTGAAGTGTCCATTGAAGCACCCGCATGTTGAAGCGGGCGTGCGGAAGAAGAGTAATCGCTGCCGCCATAGACCCTAGCGCCCTCAGAACCAATTCCGCAGGTGTTGAGCTGGAGTGAAGGATGGCCCGCACCTGGAGTCGCAGATTCCGAACCCTGTCGGTTGTGAGAAAGGCTCTTAAATTTCTCGTGTCTAACCTGGCTCCTATAAATTCTATTGTTTGAGTAGGGACCAGGTTGGACTTCTCTATGTTTACCGTGATGCCTAGCTTGGGAGCTAGACGAAGGAAGGAGTCTCTTGCCAAAGAGAGTAGATGCCTTGTTGGGGCAGTGAGAAGACAGTCGTCTAGGTACGGAAAGACCTGCACCCCCTGAAGCCTCAGGTGGGCCGCAACCACTGCTAACAGTTTGGTGAACACCCTGGGGGCTGTGGTGAGACCAAAGGGAAGGACCCTGAACTGGTAGTGACTGGCTCCCAGCCGGAAGTGAAGAAACCTCCTGGATCGTCTGTCCATCCGAATGTGGTAGTACACATCCTTGAGGTCTATAGAGCACATCCAGTGATTCTCCCCTAGAAGGGGGAGGATGGACTGCAAAGTGACCATCCGGAACTTCTCTTTGGGAACTGACAGGTTCAACAGGGACAGGTCTAGAATGGGTCTTAGGTCCCCCATCTTTTTTGGCACTAAAAAGAACCTGGAGTAGAACCCTGATCCGATCTGGTCTGGGGGGACGGGCTGGATGGCTCTTTTTCTCAGCAGATGGCCAATTTCTGCTGAAGCGGCCTCCCTCTGATCGGGTGGAACATCGGGGAGGATTTTTAACTTTGGGACATGAAGAAAGGGGATCTTGTAACCTCTGGATATAATCCAGAGTACCCAGCGGTCCGATGTAATGGACTCCCATGCCGCTAGCTGCTCCGAGAAGCGTCCCCCGACTGCCTCCAGAGTGGAGCAGTCGGGCAACCCCTCAGGGTTGCTGCGTGGGCCGTTCAGAGAAGGGTTCTCTGGACCCAAAGTTCCTGGGAGCCCCTCTGCCCCTAGGGCGGTGTCCTCCCTGTCCTCCTCTGCGGCGGAAGGACTGGTTGTCGGGAGCGGGTTGGGAATGCTGCGACTTCCGGAACTACATCTTCTTCTGGCCCTTTTGGTTCCTAGAGTAGGACCTCTGGGGCACAGAGAAGCGGACTCCGATGGCAGACAGCGTCTTCCCGTCCTTCTCGCTCTGAACCAAGGTATCGCGAACCGTCTTGCCAAAAAGGGCAGAACCGTCAAAGGGGGCGTTCGCGAATGACGCCTTGAAGGGCTCCGTAAAATCGCAGTGGAGGAGCCAGGCCTGCCGTCTTGTGACTAGGCCCGCTCCCGCAGCTCTAGCGGCTCCCTCTGTAGCGTGGGAAAGTAACTGCATAGAGGTGTTAGTCACAGAATGAAGAGTGGCCATACGGGTGGAGTGCATAAGTTTGTCGTCCTCCGATATGGACTCTGGGGGGGATGCAGCGTATTCCTTGATAAGATCGCGCTGCATCCTAATGACGTGTGCCAAATAGTTGAGCGCCCTCACTGAGAAGGTCGCTGAACTAAAGATTCGTTTCCCCAAACGGTCCATCATCCGAGACTCCTTGCTCGGGGGATGGACTGAGGGACTCTCCTGGGCGAGTTCCCTCTTAGTGGCTGCTGCCGACAACATGGCATCTACCGGGGGTCCCTTGCTCCAGTGGGCACGGTCAGCAGGGGGGCTAAGGATCCTGTCGGGCCTCTTAGGGATTGGCTCCACGGTGTCCGGGTCCTTCCACGCCCTGGTGGTAATAAGGTCCACCAGGGGGTCGGCAGGAGGGGACACCCAAAAGGTAGATGGGCCCGCTTCAAATGCCTCCAAGAACACTGACTCGTCCGAGGAAGACTTTGGGGCAGACCACCCACCTCTGATCCATAACATTTCCATGATGTCTCTGAAGAAGACATCCTCAGGGGGTGATCTTGGGGAGCCTTCCCCTTCCACCAAGTCAGTGTCTTCAGTCAAAGACTCGGAGGAGTCTATGTGCCTCCTTTTACATGAATGCTTGCGAGGTGCTTCCTCGGGGTGGCTGTCCGAGGAACTCTCAACAGCAATGTCCAGAACCACAGGAACTGCTTGGGGCAGTGAAGCGGGCTGTCCCAGTGGCCGGGTGATGGAAGCCTGACCCAGAGCAGATGGAGTGCGGGACGGATCCGAAGCAAGGGCCGGGGGTCCGGATGCCCTCAACAGAGCCCTCTCCACTACATCAAAGGCCGAGGGGAAGCCAGCCTCGACAATAGGATCCGAAAGTCGGCTCCCCCTCAGATCCGATGAGCGGATCGGAGCCGGCGTAGAGCCCCTCGGATCCGAGGGACCAGTGCGCTCCGACAAGGACGGCGCCAAAGGCACACTGAGTCCCTCGGATCCGAAGCCCGGGCCAAGGCTCCGAGAGGTCGGATCCGACAGACTTGAGGGCAGGGTCGGATCCGAAGTACCCAATACTGTCGGCGCCGACTCACCCGCGGCTCCAAGGCTGCCCGGCTCCGAGTGCTCCGAAAAATATGAAGACACCAAACAATTGGACTCCAGGAAGCAACCAGCTGCAAAAATGAAACAAGTGCCACGAGTTTACCTAGGTTTCGTCTTTAATCCGACTTCATCAGAACACAACTGATACAAATAAAAAGCAACCTTATATACACACCTAAAAGTGACATCATCAATGATCAATTTATCAATTTATCAATTAAGTAATTCATGATTAATATATAGGCCAGCATTCAAAATAAAAGCAATAGTACAAACTTCACTATAAGGATGTATAGAAAACCTGAATTAAAAAACAGCCCAAAAAGGACTGAATGACCACAATTCATGATAGACATTAAATATAAAACCAGACATTACTATTATTAAAAAACTGATGTAAATATACTCCAAATGATACATATTAAACATAAATGAAAACAAATAAAAATAATAATAAATAAAAATAAAAATGAATGTGAATGAAATTCAACCCAATATGTTTTTCAGTTTTAAAATGGGCATAATACTAATGCAGTCGTTAATGCCTGGATATTCTAATGCGTTAAGTTTCAACTGCCATTTCATTTCTCCTATGTCTAAGTGCACATCCAATATCTTTCCATACCTATCTACCATAATCTGCTGGATGACACTAAACTTAAAAAAATGCCCACTATTGGTATCGATATGCCTGTACAGAGCATTCGTCTTTTTCTTCAATCTAATGTCCGACTGATGCTCAATAATCCGCTCCCTTAATGCCCTACAGGTCTTCCCAATGTAAAAGGCCGGACACTGCATACACATTGCCACATACACAACACTCGTACTGTAACAGTCAAAATGAGCCCCAGGTCTAACTGTGACTCCAAGCCACCTTAAATTCTGCACCAGTCACATTGATCAAATGACAAATACTACACCTACCACACCTAAAATTACCCTTACTCCTATGCGTAACAGCGTCTGAAATGTCATTCCTTTCCAATAATTGTTTAAAGGAACGACCTTTCCTAAAAACACATTTGGGTGGTCTCCCCAACTTACCACTTACCAATTGGTCCAAGTTCAACAATTTCCAATTGTTGATAACAATCTCAACAATGTAAGGCGCATCAAAGGAGTAAGTCATAATAAAATATAAAGGATGGTCATTACTAACCCATGTACAAGATTCTTCACATTCAAAATTAGTGTCCCCCATAGGAGCACTAGTTACATCAACATACTCGTGTCTAGTGCCAGGCTTTCCTTGTAACAGAGCCCAATATGTACCATTGGCCCTCTTTGATTTAACTTCATCTGCAATACAATTACACAATGCGACTGGATAACCACGCCTAATAAACATTAGTTTGATAAATTCAACTTCCTTAAAAAAATCGACGTCCAAACTGGTCATTCTCGCTGCCCTGACCATCTGTCCTTTAACAATTGCCTTCTTCTGATGGTCAGGGTGACAGCTTGAATAACTCAAATAGGAGTTTGAAAATGTGGGTTTTCTATGAATGGTAGATGTCAATCCAAAATCACCAGGGCTAACTGCTAAATGAACGTCCAAATAATCAATTTCAACATTACTCATATTATGAGTGAAATTTAAAAATTCAACAGAATTATTAACATAATCCATAAATTCTCTGAACTTATCAATTCCACCATTCCAGATGATAAACAAGTTGTCTAGGAAGTGGGTGTAAAAACTGATGTGGGGCATAAATGTACTAGAAAAAAGAAATTCTTGCTCCCAATATGCCATTACATAATTGGCATACACCGGGGCACATGCCGCCCCCATCGCAACACCAGTTGTCTGTTTATAATAACTTCCCTCAAACTGGATAAAATTGTTAGTGAGGACAACTTCCATTAAACCCACCAACAAATTAATTCTGTCCTGATCAAACAAACGTGTTTTTAACAACTGAACCTCCAACCATTCAAGGCCTATTGTGGTGGGAATAACTGAAAATAAATTCACTACATCGACTGTTATCATAATAGAACCACTGTTGAGATTCACACCTTTTAACCTCTCCAAAAATGTCCACGAATCTTTGGTGATGTAATCAAATACCTTTAAACCCTTTTGCAATTCAAAGTCAAGAAATTTACTTATAAAGCAGGTTTTACTGCGCTTACCATCTACAATTGGCCTAAATGCCAAATTGTTCAAACCTTTGTGGATCTTAGGTATTCCAAAAATCCCACTAACCATAGGGTGGTCGTTATTCAGGTACCTATACTCAACCTCATTTATGTGCCCTTGCCAAAGCAAGTCCTCAATATACAGACTAACCTTGCTATAGGCAATATTTAATTCATTAAGGCTCAATTCCTCGTAAGTGTCCGTTGCCAGCAATGTCATAATACTATTTACATAATCAACCCTATCAATGAGCACTAAACCATTGCCTTTATCAGGCTTCATGAATCTTATAGATCTATCATTTACCAACTCATCCAGCAAAACATGCTCCTCAAAGGTCAAATTATCCATCGTATCAAAAGCCTGCTTGTAATGTGGACTCCTTGCCTGCCTGTAGTGCTCCCTAACATCATATTCACATATCCTTTCATAAGCATTAGTAACAGTGTTGGAGGGGGCATATACTTACTTGGTTTTTTCAAAAACAGCCCAGTTTCGTTCCTATTGTCACAATCAAAGGCCAATTTCAAATTCATTTTTCTCACTAACATCTTAAGATCAATTAAGGTGTCAGTCAAACCACCCCGGGTTAGGGGAACAAAAGTTAGCCCTTTAGCTAATAATTCAACGTGTCGTTCATTAATGGTTTTACTAGAATAATTGTATATTTTAAAATCGTCAAACCTATTAGCTATGATAATGGGATTACTAAGTCCATAAACCAATTCTGTTACAGCCTCACCATCCATTATGTGTATTAAATCCTCAATACCACAATCCATACTACAGTCACTCACACTGCTGGGAGCCACATCCCCAAAATCTTGCTCATTTTGAGCATCACAATCATTGTCACAATGTGTAAAGGCCCCACTATGATTAGATGGAAAGGAATACAAACTAACATCATACAAGGAGGTACACCAGACATCAACATTATCAACACTGTTGTTAATAGATAAATTACTAGCCAAAACCATAGAAGAAGAAGATTCATTCAAAAGTAAAGACTGCTGTGTTTCAACGCAGAGTACACCTGCTTCACCTGCTTCACCATCTGCACACAATGACTTTGAATCAACAATTATTTCCAATTCAGACGTACTTTCATTAACATCTCTCACAAAAGGTGAGCTATGCACAAATCTATGGTCACAGCTCATATTAAATAGTGTACCACCCGCATGCGCGCACTCAGACACACACTCATGCGTACAATCCAAATTGGAAAACAATTCAACATTAAATATACCAGCAAAAGTGTCCCTGTAAATATCTGCAACAACATTACAGTCTAGCAGTGGATTAATACATTGCGACCGTTGTGTGGCAGAAATCAAACAAGTAACATTGTCAACATTGATTTCGTGTAAAGCATAATTTTGACTTAAATGAGCAGAAATTGTCCCGACATTACAATTGTCCAAGCGCTCATACACGTCATCAACAGGTGAAGAAGCAGAAGCAATAACATCCAAAATGCATTTAGCATTTGGATTTGTAGAAACAATAGCTTCATATTCCCCACAAAGCTCGTCAATTGACTGTGAACGTTGCTCAGCTTCTGCTGTAAAATAATTAATGTTATTAATACCAACAGGATGCTCGATGTCATTGCCAACAGACCCCTCGTTAGCGTTTGTATACACATTTCCTTCATGAGTAATACACTGGCGCACCCCACAAGTAACTGAATTGAGTGAAGACTTATCAAACAACTCAAAATTGATAATGGTACCATCTGTAATAAGCGCTAATGGACGCCCATTCATTTCGAAAGAAATATCAGAACCAACGTCAGTAATAACACAAGCGCGTTTAGCATTTGAATTTATGGAAAAAATAGCTTCATACCCCCCACAAAGCTCTTCAAATGACAATGAACATTGCTCAACAGGTGCTGAAAAATGATCGATGTTATTGATACCCACACAATTAGGTTGCTCGATGTCGTTGCTAGACCCCTCGTTGAAATTAAGACACGCATTTCCTTCATGACAAATACACTGGTGCGGTCCACCAATAACTGAATTAAGTAAAGTATTGTCAAAAAGCTCAAAATAGTTAATAGAACCATCTGTAATAAGCGCTGTAAAATGCTCGTTCGTTTCAAAAGAAGTATCGGAACTCACGTCAACAGCACCAGTACAACTATAACAGCATCTATAATTATGTCTGAGTGCTCCGAACCCGGGTAGCGGGTCGGAGAAGGAGCAATGGACTTAAAAAAGGGGGTCGAGCTCCCCCCCAGAGGGGGGGGAGGCAGGAGCACTCCCATCTGCATCTGGGCCTGGATGAACCTTCGCATCATCCAGTCCAGATCAGCATCGGAGAGGCTGTAAGTAGACCTCAACGAGGCTACCGAGGTAGGCCTTGAGTGCCACCTCGATAGCCTCGAAGGAAGTCGGGTCTCCTCATCCTCAGGCTCCGGTGAAAAGCACGGGGACCGGAGCCGAGGAGGGGGAGAGCCAGCAGCCAGAGAGGCCGGAGGAGAAGCCCGCATAGCCGGCAGGGCCGAAACGGAGGTCTCGGCCTGCCACTTGTGGTGCTTCTCTCTCCGGTCCTTTTTCCTGGCTTCCCCTCTCCTCCGACCCTTTGGCGGGAGTTTGAATCCCAGGTGGAGGAGGGGGAGAAGGCAAGGCAGGGACTGCCGAAGCAGTGACCACCAAGGGGGCGGGGGCCGAAGCCGAGTCCAGGGGCAAGAGTCCCGCCAAGACCAGCTTCGAATTCCGCTCCTTCAATGCCCTGGGGTTGATTCCTGCACAGATTGAACACCCTGAAGTGAGGTGTTCAACCCCAAGGCATCGAACGCACAGAGTGTGGCCATCAGCAGGGGAAAGCTTATGGCCACACTCGGAGCACTTTGAAAAAACAGCCTTTGGGGCCTCAGACATCACTATTTTTTTTTTTTTTTTTTTTTAAATAGTAACAATAAACTAAAACACTCACACAAAGGCCCCCAAAAAAAAAACACACACACACCAACTACGAACCAGCGAGGGGAGGGTAAAAACTATATTAAATTAACCCAAAAAAGATATAAACAGAAGGGAAACCTATAACTTTCACTCAAATTTAAAGTTTTAAGAATTCTAAAACCCTTTAATAAAGAATACTATAACTTAGCTTTTGGAGCTCTGACGACCCAGCCTTTACCATGCTCGGCAAACTAGATCTGAGGTCATGTAGGGAGAGCAGGGCATTATGGGTGAGGGGAGGAGCTAGGAGCTCAGATCCATAGCTGGATAAACCATGCCGGTTCGGATCCGATATCGGATCCATACCCACAGGTTGCTGACAAATGAATTCACCTACTTCAGATCATAGGTTCATGTCAGTCTGTGAAAACACTGAATGGAGCACAGCAACAGTTATCATAACCCACAAAGTGGACACACCACTCATAATGGGAGGCACTGCACTATTACCCTGTTGAGTATGGTCTGAAAGTCCATGAACCTCAATCAATAGATGCTGTTAGCAGTACAGATGTAGATGACAGTACGGATGATTTCACACTGCATAGCATACCTGTGACAGGTCATAGGACATCATCACCCATACTGTGTTCCACCTACACTCAGTATACTAGATGTACCTTTGTATGTCACAGGAGTGTTCTACCAGAGGCCTGTTGACAGAAGCAACACTACAAAAGGTGTCTGAGTGACATGTGCATATCACACCAGTGGCAGCTACAGTAAAACAGGGTTAATGTTTTGCACTCCCCCCTCATTGTAGCCTATACCACACAGCCAAATGGGAGACATCTGCGTATGTAAGTATGTGAATGGCCATGACCTAGGAGCAATAGCAGACTCAGTGTTGTGGACAACATACAGAATGGGCTTTGTGGGTGAGGTGCGTGACATATGTGCACAATCTGACAGCTGCTTATTGCATTGTCACCGCTAGGTTAATAACCCTGTACCCATTAACTACCACCTAGGCAGCGGTTAATATTATGGACACTGTGTGTAAGGGGTGGTGCTGTGCAGTTTACCTCCCTGAGCTAGTGACATCACCAGGCCTATTAGGTAGTCATGAGAGGCAACCCAAGTCATGACAAGGTGCCATCCATGAGCATGGAGATCATTGGACAGCCATACTCAGCACTCAAGTGACCAATATCGGATCACATATCACCTTTAAGGGGTATTGGCAATGCTTGGATGGGCGAAACCAGCCTTCACAATCCTCATCTCCACTATGCAGCATGCTGCCTACCCTGCATAAAGACACATGCAACACTGTGATCTTGGACATGCTACACGTACATATCCGGATCTGAAAGACATACGTCATGGACAGCCACCTTCCTAGAACAAAGATCGCCACATGCTGGAGAGATCCCTGTGCCATACATGTTACATACTCCTGCCATACCATGCAACCCTGTCCAGCAAAGCTGCACATGTCATCTCTGTCATACATGGTGCGATGACCGCATGGTAGATGTAGCATTAACTGTCTAGATCAGTAATTTGGCACTGATTCACCTGGCGGCGAGAACATGGCTGTCGGATACAGCTAGAAAACCTTACATCCTATGCCCATACATGGCTCAGGGCATACACACTACTACATAACCTTGGCCATACATGCTATAGTTGATAACCATCCCTGCGAATACCATCCGGCTAGCCACTGTCCCATGTGTATCACATGTGCAACACAGGCGATACATGGTTGGATGTTGAACTGCTGTACAGTGCCGTGTAGCTGTATATGGCAAAACACATGCATGTAAAGGTTTCCATGCGCATGTCTGCATTGTCACTGCTCATGTCGGTTAAGGCAGTGTATGTGTTGATATGTGACATATACACAGCATCAAGGTCAACAGCATTAATGTGGACACATCCAAGCATGTGCTGATCGGTAAGAACTCCAGTACCGGCAAACAGACATGCCCACATCAAGACAGCATTCACATGGAGTATAAGCAATGTAATGAGGTGACACGCATATATGGTGATAATATCCAATCCCCATCAGGTGTTACATGTGTGTGACACAAACATGTCAGTCGTGTCAGTGTCATGACGATTTGCAAAGACAACTGTTCATATGTACTAAATGTAATACACATGTATGTGCAGCTGTATCTCTGAGATACTGTGATCTGTCTCCATCATTATATCTTCCAGATAATGCCTCGATCACGACTGCCAGCATATAGCCGCTTGGAGGATGATGCCCTCATACCTTACCTCCATGACATCTATGAGGTATTGTTCAGCCATGTGCCACAGCATGCCCAGCAGCATGATGACCTGTGGCAGGAACTTCGTAGGAGGGTTAATGATGTGGATGGCCATAACCGCACCTGCCAGCAGGTGTGCAGACACTGCATGGACCTGATCCGACATGCGAAACAGCGTGCCAATGCAATCACCAGGGAACAAGGTAGCACAAGTGGTGGGCCACCAACCCAGCCCCCACTCACACCTACTGAGGAGCTACTGGCCAGCCTGGGGACCCCATCAGAACAGCATCCACAAACTCCAGCTGCCATCGTGGAGGTGGGTGTCTCCCAACCACCGAGCTTGGAGTTGCCTGGTAAGTCACTACTGCACATATAACTATTATATCCCATTTAGTAGCATGTGTCATTGTACAATATGTAATGTAACATCATATGCAAGGTATGTTTACACACACACACTACATACTATAGTATGCTACCCTGTGTATGCACACATGTGCATACTCCATAGCATATGCTATTGTACTGGCGAATGTGTTAACATGCACAGTGCACCCTGTAGCTGTCATACAGTCATGGAAAATTATCAAACTGCTGTGTCACCCCTATACAGGTACCTCTGGCATGCAGCAGAGACAGCAGGCCATTGCAGGTGAGACAGTTATCAGTATCAGGCATGTTAATGCACAGATCTATTCGCCATGTGGCCAGTTAACACATGTACACATAATGTGTGGTCCAGTCACGATATACAGGTTGCATTTTTAATCACACTGGCTACCCATGTGCAATATATACAAACTAAATGAAACACCGACATGAAACCACAGTAACTGTCATTGCTAGATGTGTGGACAGCTGTGCATACAACGGTGGAGGTGATGTTCAATGTAGGAATATGTACTATACATCAGAACAACACATGTTGGGTATGCAAACAGTACTACACAGTGAGCTGGGATATGGGCAGCCCACAGGTTTCACCATTGTGGAATATGCCCCTGCAATGAGTGCACACATTGTGATGTGCCATCTGACATGTCCCAGACATGTAGTGGTCCGGCTGCAACATTGTCTCACTATCCCATAAAACATACCCCACATACCAAACATACAACTCTTTGTCTACATAACCCTGTGGACAGTGGAGTATCTGACATCTATGGGTGTATGTCATATGGGACAACACAGACATGTGAGATAGACGGTCATCCCAAACATTTGGCCAACACATGTTCATACATGGCCATGGAGGATGGCCAGAGACATGTAGCAACACACAGTAGATGTGATGTGTATGTGCATACACCCTGTTGCACATTGTCTACACATGGTCCAACTATAGCCTTTGTTGAATGGTTATATAGTAGATGTAGAACACTGGACATCCTAAAAGCCTGTGCACAGCTTGCGGAGGTGTCACTTAATTCGACCACATAAGATGTTGAACATCATGACTGTGTCACAGCATGACAGTAGTCACCTGTACAGCTTCCACATACATATACAGACACCACATCAGGCCACAGATACTGTACATTTCCCTTGCTGCTGTTGGACATCACTGTCAGCCGTGCACCTCGTGTGTGTGGTACATAAATGTCATGTGGGACATGGTGTATTGACAGGTCTGCCATGTGTAGACACGGTTGCCAGGCAGCTAAGAAATGTTAGCAGTTGTGCAAGGGTGTCATCCGTATGTCTTCTGGTGACCTGTCACACATGACACAGCATGGTTTAGTGTGTATACACCTCAGCGACGTGGGTCACAATCCACAGTATTTATGTATTGTGTATGCACACAGTCATGGCTATGCACTGTGTGTGTATTCCACACTGTATAACAATAGAGACACCTCATGATTCCATGCAATGGCACTGTGTCTGTACTTCACACTGTATAGCAATATAGACGCCTCATACTACCCTTCAATGGTCATGCACATCTGCTAAAACTGCATTCTATCTGTAGGGCATACAGACAACACTGCAATGTGACACCATTACACCGCTGTAAATGTGTCAGGACACCATTGTGTCAAACATGTATGCATGTCAATGCACACGTCAGCAGATTACATGTCATACTACATGTTAATGTCAAGGACATATGCCTCACATCAGCCATGTGTAGTGTTAACCTGTGCTGGTCCACATGGTGTATTACAGTGATGCATGCTTACTACCATGATTGTGTGAAATGCATGGCTTCTGCTATGACACATGCTTACTGTTGTGTGCAACCTAGGGAAGTATGCTAACTACCACTGTTAATGTCTGAGCTGCATGCCGTCTGCTGTATCCCATGCATGTTGCATGCCTTCTGTCAAATCACATGCATGGTCTGTGTGTGTGTCTGAGTGTGTGTGTGTGTGTGTGTGTGTGTGTGTGTGTGTGTGTGTGTGTGTGTGTGTGTGTCTCTATTGTAATGTAGAGTCTTTGTTTGCCTTCACAGGTGATGTAGGTGCGTTACCCTCCTGCGGTCCATCTGGTGTTAGTGTCCCCACAGACTCTAGAAGTGATGAACATATGCTTGAGGTACAGACAGGGTTGTCAGGGGATGAATCTGTGCCATTGGTTGCTATCCCACCTATATCCCCCTCTTCCCTGCACATAGTTCTCATGCCAACACATACCCTATCACCAGTGGCCATAGTTAGCTTGGAACAGGAATGTGTGGTGGCTACAGAAGGTGTGTCTTCACACCATGGTGTCAGTGAAATGACTGCAGATGTGCCGCACAAGCATGTGGCCAGTGCTGCTTGTAGGAGGACGTCTGGCTGACATGCACCTGCAGGACAGAGCACAGCAGCTGGTGTCACCAGACGCATGTTTCAGACTGTTATGTCGGCACAGGTACGTGCAGAACGGCAGAACAGAGAAGGGTAGAAGTTTCAGAGGGCTGCTATGCGTTCTTTAAACGACAACATCCAGGCATTGGCAAATGCTCAACAGCAGATTGCTGACATTTTGGACAGACGATTGGGTGACATGGTTGGAATCCTTGACCATGGCATGGCAATCCGCGAGTGTGAGCTCTCTGTGCTGGAACATCTGGTAGGAGTGAGGCGTAGGCCACGTGGACGCAGGCCAGCTATACCACTTGGTGCAGGTCTATGTGAACGAGCTACCTCACATGCTCGTTCCTATAGTGCCAGTAGCAGGAGCAGTGCAGCTGGTGCTGCGCTGTCCACACCAGGACACAGTAGGCCACATGGACATGGCCTTGGACGTCCCAGTGGGGACACGGTTCCAATGGACATGTGTCATTAGACAGCAGCCAATCTGTACCTCTGCCTGGTAGTGCCCGTGCAACCCCTGGCAAACACAGGTCACGTGGCCGTGGTCGGACACAGTGAGCTGTAAATCCTGGTATGTACAATCTGGAGCTGTTAATAATACCCTTGTGTAGGTCGGACACTTAGCAGAACTGAGTGCACACACCAGAAACATTTGTAGGGCACCGCAACATCCACATGCATAACAACCACACATGTCCAATTAGATCACAGGCCCTAACCCACAAACATGATGTCATCCACTGGTGCAGCCTAGACCCCTGGCAAACATTATCACCCTGTGCATATGATGATCTATGCCACATCCCTGTCATCCACACCATTGGTGCTGGGATATGCTCATATGGTCTGATGCACAGGGTGAACAGAATAGTGAGATAAGTGTATATTACAATTGTTGTGTACTGTTGACATGCAGCAGACATACCATGTAGTGCAAGTTTAGAATGCATTGTTTTATGTTCACAGTATGTGTCTTGGTAACAACAGTAACAGCATGTTGGTAATGATGCCCTGCTTCCCTCCTTAAGGTCTAATTGCATGTGCCATTACGTAACAGTGTTTGCAGTTAGAATGCATAGTTTTATGTTCATAGTATGTGTCTTGGTAACAACAGTAACATCATGTTGTTAATGATGCCCTGCTTCCCTCCTTAAGGTCTAATTGCATGTGCCATTAAGTGCCAGTGTATGCAGTTTCTCATGTGTAAATGTGGAGTACTCACAGGCATGTATGGCAATACCAGCATGCTATATGTAGCCTCAACCTCACTGTTAGAAAGGTTAACATTCCAAAGATGTCTACACATCTACTGATCCAGGAGCATGTGAGCTGTGTACTAGGCTATAGTAGCTAGAGACATGACATCCATACCAGGTGACATCACAGGTACAGTTACATGGTGCGGGGGGGGGGTTACACAGCGGTCTAGCTGATGTCAAGGGTAGAGGCCAGTTGACAGCATGAGGCCTCACTGTGTAGCAGTAATACACTTTCACATTACAGGATGAGAACACACACAGACATACACAGACACGCACAGTAACACGCCCACACTCACGGGGTCAACGACACTATAACACACACTTGATAGTGTTGAGGTGAGGACCCTTGCCTATGTGGTAATCACCATTACAGTACTGTGCACCCACATGACATGACACAGAGAATGAACATATACAGGTAGTCAGTAATGCCTAAGACCGACGGCATCAACAGGGTAGTAGATTGCATCACCTTGAGGGGTTAGGGGTCCTATCTGTTCTGTATGGTAGCACACATCCTCACTCCATGCACCAGACAGCCATACATACATACACACACACACTGTGGAGTCCACAAATGTCATGCACATACAGATAGCTAACATGTGTGTGATACACACCACCACCCCTGCCTATGTCTTGCTTTCTACACTGCAGTATGTACAGATCTCTACAACAGTGTACAGGGGTGTGTAACAATTGGGATGTATTCCCCACCATACATGGCATATATGGTCACACAAGCAAACACATGGCAGTACTGTGAATCAAACACCTGCTATCTTATGATACGTCTGACAGACATGCAGCAGTATTGCCTGCATTGCAATGTGTACCGACGCTACCTTCGGCAACTGTGCTGCTATATGCACATGGGAGGACTTAAGTGTTACAGGTGTCAAGTGATTTACAGTCAGTGACACCCTGACTGCTGTGTAGGTTGTATGTCTTCACCTTCAAGTAACAGAAACATAGCTTACTGTTTCCACATGTTATGGAAGGATAGCTTGTGACACACCTGTGAGCTGTCTTCAGCAAACATCCATCTGCAAAGGTGGCCCACCACTTATTGTACACACATCCATCCATACCTGATGTACATCTTACCATACTGTCAGTATTTCACCATATACAGGTGTCAATGATGGGGCTGCATTGCAACTGCATGTTGTAGTAAGACACAGATGAACTGCAAACATCAGCTACTGCACATGCATGATAGCTGAATGCACACTGCTACATGTACATGTGTGTAGGTCCTACATTCCTGTCATGTAGCCATGTTTGTATGCATTGCAATTGGTGGACATGTGTGATGACATACATGACACATGGACTGTTGTATGATATGATAGCTGTCATGGGTAACCAGTACAGAGGGAATGTTAACTCAGTCAACATTGCTATCTTATATACTGTTAGCATTCAACAGCCGTGGACCTACCTTCCATGTGCATGCGTGTAACTGCTGTAGCCAGTTGTCTGCATGAAGGACAGCAGAAGCTATGCTATGTACATATGTGTTGTGTGTGTGTGGGCCATGTACATATCCACGGCAGTTACATATATGTCATATCCAAACATGAGTGTGTTTTCTGGTGTACAGCAACAGTTATCTGTTACAGCTGTATAAGACCCAGGGCCCCTGTTATGTGTACAGCCGACCTGGTTATGAACAGTGGTATCATTGCATTGCATAACACATGATGGAACCCTGTCAGTACATGGGTAGTCTGCACAGTTGCTGTACAGCTAGGTACAGTCCACTGGTCATGAGTAACATGGTGTTGTACTAATGTATGGATGTGTGTTGCTGGTCCAAGAACATGGTGATGTCTGAGGGCTACATACTAGAATGTGGCATTTACCACTGTGATCCTCACCTGACACATCTGTGATGGCTTTTGAGAGTGTACTGGTCAGTACATGTGAGTGGCCTTCATGTACGTGGGGACACTAACACCTGAAGCGGTCCGTAACGGTCTTATGGCCCACATGTCTGTATCTGAGGTATACGGTGATAGTGCTATTGTGCACAACTGAGCCTTATGCCAGATGTTCCTCACTGCAGAGATGTCAGTATTTTCCATTGTTGGATCTAGATTGGCAGCTGTGATTACGAACACTACACATCTAGCACTGTTTAGCATACACATACAATGCAGTTGTCCTGTAGGTGTCAGGGTGTTTACCTGGTCTCAGGTTCTTCATCTATGTATGGTACTATATGTGCGAAGTAGCCACTCCTGCCAGGACATCACCACGGGTGGTATTAGTGTGCCAGGTTTAGATTGGTACAGCTAAGGTAATGGACAGCAGCAGACGTTGTGTAGAAGACCGGTGTCAGATATATGTAGTGCAGCGTTCTTGCTAACAATGATGACTATCGACACACTGTGCCCTTCCGTGTTTAGAATCTGTGTGCATACAAGACAGCCCTTTGCTACTAAGTGTGTGAGCATGCCCAGTACGCCGTTGTGTAGATGGACACATTGTGCATTCCAAACGGACGTGTGCTACTAAGTGTGTGAGCATGCCCAGTGACACCTTGTGTCAGTTATGTGCCTCTGTGTATGGGCATGACCATTGTAATCCTGTATAGCGATAGTGGTCATCCAGGCAACAGATGGCCATACCCCACTTCAGGATGGATTCCTACACTGAACACACTGGTTCACAGGTATGTACACCGTAACTGCCAGCATCCATGTCAATGTCTGCATTCCTAGAAGGTCATACTGACTGTCTTGAAAGGTGTACTGTCTGTGGCACGTCTCGTATCTATGTAGTGTTGTAATAGTGCTCTGTAGATGGGCAGTTGTCCTGTTCTCACCACTGCCGTGTTTGTCTCTGTCTGCCTTGGGACAGTAATATGCTTTTAGACTGCTCACACTCCATACAATCTCTATCGGCGTTTGTTCCATTGTTGATGATGTCACCCACCTAGAAGTATGCCTCTGGGAGTGCTGTGTTCCAATAATCTCGGTAGCGCGTTCTGTAACTGCATAATGGTGTAGTGTGATAAGGTAGTTAGGTCTATGTTCTAATCCCAACCCTGCTCTGTGTGTGTGTGTGTGTTTACAGCTGCCTGGGGACAGAGTAATACTTTTAGACTGCTCACTCTCCATACAATCCCTATCAGTGTCTTTGCCTTTGCTGATGATGTCACCCACCTAGAAGTATGCCTCTGGGAGTGCTGTGCTCCAGTAATCTTGGTAGCGCGTTCTATAACTGCATAATGCTGTAGTGTGATGAGGTAGTTAGGTCTATATTCTAATCCCAGCCCTGCCGTGTGTGTGTTTACAGCTGCCTGGGGACAAATTAATGCTTTTAGACTGCTCACTCTCCATACAATCCCTATCGGCATCTTTGCCTTTGCTGATGATGTCACCCACCTAGAAGTATGCCTCTGGGAGTGCTGTGTTCCAGTATTCTCGGTAGCACGTTTTGTAACTGCGTAATGCTGCAGTGTGATAAAGTAGTTAGATCTATGTTCTAATCCCAGCCCTGCCAAGAGTGTGTGTGTGTGTGTGTGTGTGTGTTTCCAGCTGCCTGGGGACAGAGTGATGCTTTTAGCTTGCTCACTCTCCATACAATCCCTATTGGCATCTTTGCCTTTGCTGATGATGTCACCCACCTAGAAGTATGCCTCTGGGAGTGCTGTGTTCCAGTAATCTCAGTAACGTGTTCTGTAACTGCGTAATGCTGTAGTGTGATAAGGTAGTTAGGTCTATGTTCTAATCCCAGCCCTGCCAAGTGTGTGTGTGTGTGTGTGTGTGTGTGTGTGTGTGTGTGTGTGTGTGTGTGTGTGTGTGTGTCTGTTTCCAGCTGCCTGGGGACAGAGTAATGCTTATAGACTGCTTACTCACCATACAAACCCTATTGGTGTCTTTGCCTTTGCTGATGATGTCACCCACCTAGAAGTATGCCTCTGGGAGTGCTGTGATCCACTAATCTTTGTAGCGCATTCTGTAACTACGTAATGCTGTAGTGTGATTGAATAGACAGGTAGGTGTTCAATTCCAAGGCATGTCAGGTGGGTGTGTTTGGCAGTCATATCCTATGTGTTGGTATCTGTGAGTGGCTAGCTCCAGGATGTGTTGAGTGTGTTTTGTTGCATTCCTATATAGTGTCCACAAATGTCATAATTGCCCAAGAGACTGGGTTGTCAACACATACACATACATTCACCAATAGGTCTGGTGGGTAAATGTCAGCAGACCTACTCTTACCCTTACTACAGTCTGACCCGTGTGACGCAAAGAAACACACTTGCCTTGATAGTAACACCACTACATAATGCAGGCGGCACATGTGGTTTCCTTTTCATTCTTGTCTAATACTTTGGTGTCATGTGGTCCGCTGTTGTGATATAAATTCAATATCTACGTATGTGTGTGTATATGTATATGTGTGTGTGGGTCTACTTCATTTGCCCTAACTTTCATTTGCCCGACCCCATTTGACTGAAATTTCATTTGCCCGACACTTCATTTGACCGACAAGTATTAATGGCAAGAAAATGGAATATGTCCCCTTCCCCACTGTAGTGCAACCCTGGAGTTAGATTATATAGTTGAGGGGTTATGGGAGGCGAAGCCCCCCACTTAATTTCATATTATATTGTTAAGTTTTGATTTAATATTGCTTAGTAAAACAAAAGCTGTGCCTCCCACACCCCCCCTAACTATACATTCTAACTCGAGGGTCGCACTACAGTGGGGAAGGGGGCATATTCCATTTTCTTGCCATTAATACTTGTCTGTCAAATGAAGTGTCGGGCAAATGAAGTGTCGGGCAAATGAACTTTCAGTCATTTGGTCTCGGGCAAATGAAAGTTAGAGCAAATGAAGTAGACCCGTGTGTGTGTGTGTGTGTGTGTGTGTGTGTGTGTGTGTGTGTGTGTGTGTGTGTATACATATATATATATATATATATATATATATATATATATATATATATATATATATATATATATATATAAAGAGAATCCAGCCAAATGGTGTTGAAGTGCTGAAGTATAACCAAGTAACAAGTAGTAGCACAATGTTGCGAGTCCACAGATACGATTTATTGATACAAAATACACAAATAGTTAAGCGCTTTCATCAAACAGTATGACTTTGTCAGAACAATTAAAATATGAACTTTCAGGCTTAAATAACCTACAGTTTGAATTTATTGGTCTAAAAATTAACAAATCATATTTCAAACATGCCAAATCTCATGAATAATAAAACAAATAAATAAAACCAGCATTGAACATGTATACCATTACAATGTACATATAAAAATAAAGGAATATGAACTGTTGACATTTAAAAAAAAAAAAGACTTTCTTACATATTAAGAATTACTTCACTAACTAAACAGCCAGTGTGTTATACTGAATCTGCCTTCTCTTTCAAAACAGGCATAATTGAAAGATATTCATTAATGCCCGGGGGTGGTCAGCAGCTAAACGAAGTTGCCACATCAATTCGTTCATATGCAACCTATTTTGCCAATCACCCCCCCTCACATCTGCTGTGACAAAATCCAAAATACCAAACTTAAAACCACTAAAATTTCTACACAAACCACTGTGTTTATATAGTGCATTAGTATTTTTTGCACATTTAATATCATATAAATGCTCATATATCCTGTTCTTCAACATCCTTTCCATCTTTCCGACATAGAATGAAGAACAGGAATTACATTTAGCAAGATATACCAGTTTACTGGAGCAACAGTTTCCATTTTTCAAATAAATATGACACTTGTTGGAATTGTTAATAGTGATGTCACGTTCAAGCATTATATGTGAACAGTAATGACATCTACCACAAGGCTTACTACCACATGAGTTTCTCTGTTTTTCATTAGAGTTTCTAGAAACCTCCACCAAGGATTTTATATTACTACCTACTTTGATGGAGAAAATAGGCTTATCCCCAAGAACCCGGATTATTTCAGGATTAGTTCTGAAAATATTCCAATTCTTTAACAAAGTTGTTTTGACTTGAGAATAAAGGGGACTAAACTGTACTACACATGCCTTTCGGAAATTAGTGCCAACCCTGGTATTACCAAAATCAACAGTATCACCTGGTTTGTGGTTAGTGCTACCCAGTAATGGTTTATACACGGTACCCCATTTTTCACCAACCTCCTCGAGTATTGAATCAATGAAGTGCCCTGGGCAGCCTCTCTCTAAGAACATCTTCCTTAAATTCTGAAATTCCAATATCACCTCCTCTTTTATAGTGGTCATTCTGGCTATCCTCACTGCCTGCCCCTTTACAATACTTATTTTCTGGTGAATAGGGTGGTGACTGGTATAATGCAAATATGCACTGCAAAATGTATTTTTTCTGTAGATTTTGGAGTGGAACCTATTTTGTTTTTTGAAAATCTGCACATCAAGGAAGTTGATTTCCTGCTGGTGGTACTGAAAAGTACATTTTAAATACCTAGTAGTCTGATTTATACATTCCAAAAACCTAGGGATTCCTGCTACATCCCCTTTCCACACAATAAATATATCGTCCAAAAATCTACCATAGTATGCAATGCAGGATGAAAATTCCATATCAGGTTGAAAAATATATTTTTGTTCCCACCGTAGAAGCACCAAGTTAGCATACAAAGGGGCACAGGTGCATCCATAGCAACCCCCTGCAGCTGTTTAAAGTATTCACTACCAAAAAATATGAAACTATTCTCAAGAATTAGGCTCATTAACTCACATAAAAGTGATACCTCGTCAGGTTTTAAAACGGAGTGAGAAAAAAGAACTTCCTCGAAAAAATCTAGCCCTTCCAGTTTTGGAATACAAGAAAAAAGATCCTGTACATCAATTGTAAGAAACCAACAGTCAGCTATCCAAATATCTTGCTTAAGCTGGCCCAAGAAGTCCCAAGAATCCTTTAACAAGTGTGGAAATTTACTGACAATATGTTTCAGTTTTACATCCACATAAACCGCTAGGTTATGCGTCTTAGAACCTGCGGCTGCAACTATGGGTCTGAAAGGGGGTTTCCTAAAATCTTTGTGCACCTTAGGTATCCCAAAGATGGTTGGTATCTTAGGAAATTTATTTAATAAAAAGTTGTATTCTTTCTTCGAAATTCTCTGATCTATCAGATATTCATATAAGTAACTATCCACTCTCCGATAGGAAATATTGATTTCATTTTTAGAACATAAAGAATATTTGTCCTCCTGGAATAGAATATTCTGCATATCATTATTGTATTCCTCTACACCATAAATAACCACCCCACTCCCTTTATCCAGGGTCATAATTCTTATATCCCTGTTATTTCTGATACTGTCAAGGATGTTTTTTTCGCGAGTGTTCAAGTTGTTAAAAACTTTCTTTTTTTCACCCCAGGTCTTGTATAAATCTTCCCTAACTAGTTTCTCATATGCCACTATAAGTGGATGCAAAGGGGGGTTGAACATGCTACTTTTCTTTAATACCTTGTTGGATTCACCCTTGTTTGTTTTGTCTGACAGTATAAGATTCAAATTTAGTTTCCTAAGATACAACTGTAGGTCAATCATAACTGAAGCTATATCCGGCACATGAGTTGGTACAAACTTAAATCCCTTCGAGAATAGGGAAAATAAATCCTTAGTAATAGGAAAGTTAGAATAGTTGTATATGTTGAAGCCATCCAAACTATACTTAATGTTTTCAACACTCTGAATCTGTTCTATACTATCTACCATTGGTTGTAAGTCTGATTCTGCTTCACAACCCTGCTGTAAATCTTGTTTATCCCTTGTCTGCGTTTGGCTATTCTTTCCGAGCGTCGAGGCATAGGAAAATCCTGAATGTCATCCAAACACTCAAGATCATTGTCACCATGGTGGATATCATCCATATCAACCTCCATATTGAGGCTAGCTCTAAGCCTATTGTCTATCCCTCCAGTACCGTGTTCATCCTGCTGCTGCATATAGAAAACCAGTTTATCACTTGGACAAACCCTGCCTTGCTTATATTGTTTGTTGTCCCTTTCCATCTTTTTAACTTTTTTCTTAAATATATTATCACATTTTTGGTCCACCCTACTGATAATCTTGTAGTACAAGTTTTCATACTGGGAAAACAGTAAATCAGTGTTAATATTTTCATTCAACATATTCACTTCTTCCCTTAATCCAATAATCATGGACTCATAAACAGCAACAGTTTTGACCAACAATTCCAAACCCCACTTGTCAAACATTTCAGAGAAACTCTTTACAGTCACATCATCATAATAAATTCCATAAGGACACTTAAAAACCCTTAGTCCTTGTGGTACTAACTCTTGCTTAATACATTCATTTAGATAGCATATTTCCATTTCACACAGTTTAAATTTGAACAGCTTCTTTTCAAAAGCATAAATCATTTCCCTTAAAGACGTGTATTCAACATGCTTAACATTTCTAGGCTCAGAATTCAAATTATACAGTCTATTACCAGTTTCCTGGAAAGAAAAATGTCTTTGTATTAATTTTCCATATCTGTCAGTTTTGTTATTGCTAAATGAATTATCATTACCAGTATTGTTTTTTCCCCTAGAACCACTATTAACATGACATCTTTCCTCACCCAGTTCATGTTGTTTGTTTCCCAATCGACCTTGAAAGGGTTTATTTTTATATTTACACGAACAGTTTGTACAATAGGGTTCTTTATCTGTCCCACCTCTGCGTGGAGAAGATTGACAATGGCTATTAGAGCCATGAATAATGTTAATCTTGTCAGCCAGTGACTTAGAAACAGTACCTGGTTTAGAATTGAAAGTTTCACGCTCCTGGCGTTTTCCAACATGTCTGCTAGTTGTGCTACTACTTGTTATATATATATAAAGAGATATATATATATATATATAGATATATAGATAGATATAGATACAAATATATATATATATATATATATATATATATATATGTATGTATGTATGTGGACATTTGCACTATTGAATATCTGTGCAGGATGATCTGTACGTGATCACCTCGGGTGGATGCATATCTGCCATGGCTTAATGGTAAAGCACATTGTCTGTGGTGTGCAGGGTCCCAGGTTCTAGTCGTGTAGAGACCGATTATTTTGTTGCTGGGAAGAACAAGGGACATCGAATATGGTGATAGTAAGGCACCTTTAACCAGTTGTGTGCGGATCTGAGCGACAGTAAGCAGTGGTTATTAATTTGGGGGATCAGTATGGGTCATATAACTATGCATTAGAAGACAATACCATGCAAATGAGGTCGACAATAGTGGATACCGTTTATCCCCAGGGTGTGATGCAAATCCCAAGAGTGTATGTCTATAGATAGCCGGGTGCGGGACTCGAATATAGGTGTAAGCATGGGAAGGGGGTCAGGCATACTGTACGTACATTGGAGCCCTGTGCCTTGGGATTGCTCCTGCCTTAGCACGCCTAAGCTAGGGGTGTGTCTATACCTGCCTGGTGAAACTGGGAGGGCAACAGCAGTAATGGAGTAGTCAAGGTGAACAAGATGCACAAACAGGTGATGATTAGCACAATCAGCAGATTACATGGCCAGCCCGCCCCAGAACACTATGGTAAAGTGACCAAGCACCATACACACATGTTTCTTCCACACTCTACACCACTGGTGTATACATGCAGGGACATTTATCGACACAATCCAACCAAATGAGAAGGGCTGCAGCAGGCAACATAGACCAACATGTGCAGGAGGCTGAGGGTGGTGAGGATGTGAATGCTGCCGAACAACCCTTAGTGAGGTGACAGAAGACTTTACAGACCCAGGGTAACCTACCAGGGGCTACATGAGCTGGAGATAGTGGAGTGCTATGGGGTGGACAGAGACCTCCTACAGCAGCTTGTTGAACTGTGCCGGCCACACCTGACACATCGAACAGACCGAGGGAAACACACCCAGTGGACACCAAGGTATGTGTTGGCCTAGGTATACTAGCCACAGGTACCTCCCAAAGCACAACTGGGGATATCATGGGGATCTCACAGGCATCTGCATCCAGAGTATTGCACCAGTTCACAGACGCCATGTCACCACATGCCAGTGAGCACATACATGTCCTCAACACATGTGATTTGTTGACCAGCAATACGAGTCTCTTCCACCAAATGGCAGACTACCCTGGGGTACTGGGTGCTATAGCCTGCGTGCACGTATGGATCAAAGCACCACCCGGTGAGCGGGGTCGGGCCTACATTAACTGCAGGGGCCTACCCTCCAACAGCTAGGCCGTATGCGATGGCCAGGGCATTAAACTGAATGTGTGTGCTGTCTAGCCTGGAAGCTATGACGATTCCGATATATGGCATCTGACACAGCTGTACCACACCTTTGCCAATATGGACATCCCCTACAGTCACTTAGTGGGGGATGCTGGGTAACCACTGGAGTCGTGGCTGATGACACCCATCAGCAATGCACACACACCTGAACAACTACACCATACTGAGGCACACGCACAGGCAAGACATATAATTGAGCGTGTGTTTGGGATGCTCAGGTCACGGTTCTGGTGTCTGGACACATCTGGTGGAGCCTTGCAGTATTCACCAGCTACATGCACCCAAATTGTTATGGTATGTGCTATGCTACACAGTCTGATCCTGCAGTAACAGTTGCAGCAGGAAAAGCATGGGGCAGAGCCACACATCCCCCCACCAATGCCAAGGCCTGTACAGGTACAGTGTGACTTGGAGGAGGAACTACCTGAGCTGGACCCAGTAGGAGAAAGGAGGTGTGCACAGTATGACCTGCCCTTGGCAAAGAGGCAACACATGGCATATGCACTGACACAGTAGGTACCCAGGGAATTTCACCCTCTCTGACTCGCACAGACAGTACAAGGGATGCCAAACATGACACTACCTGTGCTCAGACATGTACAGGAAGTGCACTGTGTGCATCCGACATAGGCAGCCCTCCAGCACCATCCTCAGGTCTGGAACACCTCCAAGGTAAGTCAATCAACCTACCAATTGGCAGTTGTATTAGAATGTGTATTTACCTGTAGCTATGGTATGGATGTGAACATACAAGGGAATTTGGTGGCTGACTGTTAGGGCAGCAGACAGTACACGTCCATAGTGGCACCATGACATCTGTAGCACATACCGGGGTCACAATAGTAGCTAGTAGTACACAGGGTGTCCTAACCCACTGCAGGTTATGGGCTGAACATCATGTGTGTCCATACAGCCCACACAAGTCTCATACAGCTGGACAGGTGTAGACCAATACAGACAAATGCTATACAATGGCCTCTGGATATGCCCAATGGATGACCCCAACCCCCACAGACACACACACAGACTACAGCAGGCCAGGCAGTTGGATGTAGGTTGTGAAGGCTAGGATGTCTGAAACCACTATGCTGGTAATTAAAGCTATGATCTGACGTACACTGGTATGCCTCCAGCCAGCAATTTAGGTAGGTCCACACACTGAAATGGAGTACCTGGCATACCAGTACAGTAGTAGCAAAGTAGCAAATGTGTACAACTGTCAGCTGTGCCCCCCTTCCAACGTACACATGTGAAAGTCATGTGCGCCACCCCCGGTGCTGTGTAGGACTGTGGATACAGTTGGATGTCCCCCCATGCTGTGCAGAAATATAGCAACAGTCAATGCCACATGACTGTTAGCTACCCTGCAGACACAGCATGCCACCTGTTGGTGTA